>NW_015161411.1:1228974-1237445 GCF_001447785.1 Gekko japonicus
GTTGTGGGGAGGGGAAGGGAAAGGAGTTTGTAAGCCGCTCTGAGACACCTTTGGGTAGTGAAGGGTGGGGTATAAATCCAATCTCTTCTTCTTCTTCTTCTTCTTCTTAATGAGTCTTTAGGTGAAGAAGGACTTTTAAAATCTGTTCTAAGCCTACTCCTCCTTAATTTCATGGAGTGCCCAGGAGTTCTTGTATTGTGAGAAAGGGAGAAAAGTATTTCTTTCTCTGCCTTCTCTATTTCAGGCCACATCCCACAACCCTCTTGATTGTTGCACGCTTTGGGAAATAGATTCCAGTTGCAATCAATTTCCTGGGGGTAGCCGTGTTAAGTCTGTTGTATTAAAATTAAATAGGTGTACATTAGTACCTTAATTAACAATGCTGGGATTAGGGTTGCTAAATAATTTTCACTCACCGGCGGGGGAGGCTGCGTCCCGTCCGGGAGCAGTCCGGATGTGCGCGCACGCGCCGCCGCGACGTCACCAGAAGTGACGTCAGACGCTACCGACGTTGGGGGCGTGGCCGAGCTCGTCGGGGGGGAAACATATGGTTTCCCCCCCGACGAGCTCGGCCACGCCCCCAACGTCGGCAACGTGTGACGCAGCTTCGGGGGCAGGGGGTTACCCGCCCCCCGGGCACATTTGGCAAGCCTAGCTGGGATAAATGTCATTAGCCTTTGAGGTGCTATTGGACTCTTTTATAACTGTTATCTTGAAGGAGATATTCAGAAATATTTTTCCCTTAGTTACAGAGGGTAGCCATGTTAGTGTGCAGCAGAAGAGCTAGATTCAAGTCTAGTAGTACTTTAGAGACCAACAGTTCAGAAAAGAGATAACGAAGGTGGGACATGATAGAAATTTATAAAGTTATGCATGGGGTGGAGAGAGCTGACAAAAAGAAAAATTTCACATCATCTACTACTTGGTCCTTTCAACTGGAGATTCTGGGGATTGAACCTGGAACCTTCTGCATGCAAAGCAGAGGCTCTGCCACTGAGCCATGGCCACCTCATCTCTCTGTTCAGCTCTCTTGTGATATTGTTTTAGGTCAGGTTTCCCTCGATGCCCACCCTCCTGTGTTTACCTTGATCCCGTCAATGCTGCAGCCACACATGCTTCCACTTCGGTCTATGAGGAACAGCATTTCCCGTGTCACAGTCTGGAAATCAGTGGAGACGCCGCCCACCTCGGGGCAGAAATTCAGCATCAGGACAGGATTGTGGAAGATGTCCTTGTGGAACCTCTTCTGAACGAAGCGCACCTAGGAGCGAGAGAGAGGCAGAAACTCAGCCAGTTCTTCCGCTTATCCTTTGACGTCCTCATTTTTTGGGGGGTGCAATGAAAACGTAGCATTTCAAAGAGTTTTTGACAGTTTGGCCTTATAAGAAGTGCTCTGCTGGATCAGACCAAGACTGACTTTTGTTCAGTGCTTCAGTTCTAACAACAGCTAAACAGTAGAAAGGAGTAAGAGTCCAGTAACACCTTAGTAAAGGTAAAGGTTCCCTTGCTCGAAAGCCAGTCGAGTCTGACTCTAGGGTTGCGGTGTTCATCTCCATTTCAAAGCCGAAGAGCCAGCGCTGTCTGAAGACGTTTCCGTGGTCATGTGGCCGGCATGACTAAACACCAAGGCGCACGGAACGCTGCTACCTTCCCACCGAAGTGGTACCTATTTATCTACTTGCAATGTCTTGCTTTCGAACTGCTAGGTTCTAACAAAATATGTGGGAAGGTAGGAGCTGTCGTGAGTATCTGAAGAAGTGAGCAGTGACTCACGAAAGCTCCTCCCCTGCCATCAATTTTGTGAGTCTTTAAGGTGCTGCTGGACTCTTGCTCTTTTCTACTGCTACAGACAGACTAACGCGGCTGCCCATCTTGATCTTGGACTTCAAAGCCCTATGTTGTCCGGGACCAACATAAGGACTGTCTACTCCCTCATGAACCTGCCTGACAACCATGTAAAAAAAACAAAAATACATTTTATAAACTGCACGTTTTTTTAAAAAAAACCCTGTCTTTAAGCACTCCAAAAACACTGTGAATTTTAGAAAAGCGTTTCCTTGCATCAAAACTCCCATCTTGTGAAAAGCTAATATGTTAGGGATAACACCTCTGGAGCCATCAGCCTGATCATTCCCATTACTCGGAGGAGAAGAAGAAGAAGAAGAAGAAGAGGTTGGATTTATACCCCACCCTTCACTACCCAAAGGTGTCTCAGAGCGGCTTACAAACTCCCTTCCCTTCCCCTCCCCACAACAGACACCCTGTGAGGTAGGTGGGGCTGAGAGAGCTCTTGACAGAAACTGCTCTTTTTCAAGGACAGCTCTTATCAGAACTATGGCTTGCCCAAGGTCATCCAGCCAGGTGCACATGGAGGAGGAGCGGGGAATCAAACCCGGTTCTCCCAGATTAGAGTCTGCACACTTAACCACTACACCAAACTGGCTCAGTGTCTGATTTTATTCTTATATATTATGTATTTTTATATCCAATTGCTGTTTTAGTGTTGTAAGTCACCCTGAGCCTTCGGAAAGGGCAGAAGAAAGAAGGAAGGAAGGAAGGAACTCCTTTCCCTTCCCCTCCCCACCACAGACACCCTGTGAGGTAGGTGGGGCTGAGAGAGCTCTGACAGAAACTGCTCTTTTTTCAAGAACAACTCTTATCAGAACTACGGCTTGCCCAAGGTCATCCAGCAGGTGCGAGTGGAGGGGTGGGGGAATCAAACCCGGGTCTCCCAGATTAGTGTCCGCGCACTTAACCACGACACCAAACTGGAGAAAACTCCTCTTCCCAGCTGATCACCTGTCTCTCTCCATCGCTGTCTTTCTTGGCAATCTGTGCGTAGTCTCGGCGGTTCCTTATGTGGGCCTCGTACTCCTGGTATGTCATGGCACCATCCTCAATAACGAGGTGTGGGCGATGAGGTTCTTGAAGGGACAGAATTGAAAAGATGCACATGAGAATCAGAGCGGTCTGGTATGTGGAAAGTCGTAGGCAATGCTTCTTCTACGTGACTTTTTGCACGTGAGGCAGAGCCAGGAGCCATCAGGTCTGCCTCTTCCCTTAGAGGTGTGAAAGAATGTGTGGTTATATGGCATGGTTATAAAGTTTCTCTGGCCAAATGGTTGGCCATTTGGCTTGCGAGAGGAAATAAGACACAGCATGTTATCAGAATGTAATCACAGGAGAAGGCATGGATTATAGAAAGATTTCTATACACCATGTAAGTTACCCTTTCCCTAACTTTGTAGTAAACTTTTTTTAGGTCCAAATCAGACGGGTTTTTAGATCTGTGCAGGCACAAGTGCCTGGTAGATTTAAAGGGTAATGACCAGACAGCAACATCTGGGAAACGTGCCTCTTCCGTGATCATCTCATTTTGCCGCACTTCGGAGCCCTACTTAAAAAATACTAATTAAAGTCTGGAGTTTTTGCTTCCTAATAGGCCAATTGTGGACTTTCTCCCGTCTGATTGTTCCAGCGTGCAATCCTCCCATTGCGATGGTCTGACGTCAGACCAACCCGAGCGGCCAGCATTTAAAAAAATTCTAAGCGATATGCGCATAAACGCGGAAACGCGTGACAGCCGCAGAGCTCCGCTCAAACATTCCGGACAATTTCATGTTTCTGAGCGGCCCGTGAATTTTATGAACTGCGCTAATTAAAAAGGTACCTAGATGGAGGTACCACTGGCAGTGCTGTAAGCATTTGATTCCGTGCATGTGCGGAAAAACAAGTGGAGATTGAGGCACAGATGCGCATGAGCAAACAGAATTTTTTTTAAAAAAACAAACAAACTGCGCGGCTCCGTCAGGCGGATGCCATCTAGACAATCCACCAGGGAGTATGCGTGCGGTAAGGGGAGCCGTCTGGTCGTGCAACACTGGATAAAAAAGATCTGGATCAAATTAGAGCCGGGCTAATGGTGGATTTAGCTGCCCGTCTGAACGCACCCTTAGAAGCTAAATGCACATGTGTCTGTGATGCATTATTCTGCTGCGCTTTACTTACTCCACTAAATATCCAACACCTTCTCGTGCCATTCAGACATCATCAGAAGTCCAGAGGTCACGTGAGAGGACAGACCATGCGGCTCCTTCCTACACCAACATTGCCACAGGAGAGACACTGCGGCAGGTCCCATAGTACTAAGGTAACATCAGCGGGGGTCCTGATAAATGTTCCCTCTGAGCTGAGTTAGTGTGAGCTAGCTCACCATTTTTTAGCCTCCAGCTCACACATTTTCACCTTAGCTCAGGAAGGATGGCTCCAGAGCCAACTAATTTATGCAGCAGCCAAATCGCTCGCCCGCTTGCGGGGAGGGCGGGGTATAAATTTGAAGAAATAAATAAATACATAAATAAATAAATTAAGGCCAGTAGCGCACAAAGTAGAATTTTTGCTCACAAGACTCCACAGCTTAGAGGGAGCGTTGGTCCTGATAAGTTCTGTATAAGAGTTCTAGAATATAAGAAAAATACTTCAAATGTTCAAAATCCAGTGATTTGGCTCCTAGGATTCTCTTCTGCTGAATCAGGAATCTTCTCCTCTGCCATAGTAAGCCTTGTCCCTGGCATCTCCAGTTTTCAGGGAGGGGCCGTGACTCAGTGGTAGAGCATCTGCTTGGCATGCAGTAGGTCCCAAATTCAATCACTGGCATCTCCAGTTAAAGGATCTGGCAGTAGATATCGTGAAAGATCTCTGCCTGAGACCCTGGAGAGCCCATCTGAGTCGACAAGACTGACTTCGGGCTCTTCCCCATTCTCATTTCCCTTGCTTGTCTGTTCCTGTTGCTTCGGAGTTTCCCCCCATTCTGAATGTGTTTGGCTCCATCTAGTGGTCGGTTTGATATTGTTGTTGTTGTTCAGTCGCACAGTCGAGTCCGACTCTTCGCGACCCCATGGACCAGCTCTTGCCAGGCCCTCCTGTCTTCCCCTGTCCTCTGAAGTTGGCTCAATTTCATGTTCGTTGCGTCGATGACACTGTCCAACCATCTCATCCTTTGCCGTCCCCGTCTTCTTTGACCTTCAATCTTTCCCAGCATCAGGGTCTTCTCCAGTGAGTGCTCCCTTCTCATTTGGTGGCCAAAGTATTTGAGCTTCAGTTTCATTATCTGGCCTTCCAGGAAACAGTCAGGGTTGATTTATTTTAGGATTGACTGATTTGATCTCCTTGCAGTCCAAGGGACTCTCAAGAGTCTTCTCCAGCACCATAGTTCAAAAGAATCTATTCTTCGGCGCTCGGCCTTCCTTAT
The DNA here is from genome assembly GCF_001447785.1 of Gekko japonicus. NCBI lineage: Eukaryota > Metazoa > Chordata > Lepidosauria > Squamata > Gekkonidae > Gekko > Gekko japonicus. The sequence continues at coordinate 1,234,226 of NW_015161411.1, forward strand.
AGTCCAACTCTCGCAGCCATACATGACTACTGGGAATACCATTGCTTTGACCATGCGGACTTTTGTTGGCAGGGTGATGTCTCTACTTTTTATCATGCTGTTTAGGTTCGCCATCGCTTTCCTCCCAAGGAGCAGGCGTCTTTTAATTTCATGGCTGCAGTCACAGTCTGCGGTGATCTGGGATCCCAGGAACGTGAAGTCTGTCACTACTTCCACAGCTTCCCCTTCTATTTGCCAAGGAGTGATGGGGCCGGATGCCATGATCTTAGTTTTTTTGATGTTGAGCTTCAAGCCCACTTTTGCGCTCTCCTCTTTTACTCTGAGCAAGAGGCTCTTTAGATCCTCTTCACTTTCAGCCATTAGAGTGGTATCATCTGCATATCTGAGGTTGTTGATCTTTTCCCCAGCAATCTTAATTCCCGCTTGTGATTCATCCAGGCCAGCATTTCGCATGATGTACTCTGCATATATATTAAATAAGCAAGGTGACAATATACATCCTTGTCGTACTCCTTTTCCTATGCTGAACCAATCAGTTGTTCCATATCCGGTTCTAACTGTCGCTTCTTGGCCCTTATACAGGTTTCTCAAGAGACATGTGAGGTGGTCTGGTACTCCCATCTCTTTAAGGACCTGCCATAGTTTGTTGTGATCCACACAGTCAAAAGCTTTAGCATAGTCAATGAAGCAGAAGTAGATGTTTTTCTGGTACTCTCTTGTTGTTGTTGTTCAGTCGCACAGTCGAGTCCGACTCTGTGTGTCTGCACATGTCTGTGAAAGCGTGTTTTACCCCTGTCACCCACACTTTCCCCCCCTCAGTTCGTGTGTCTCCTGAGTGTTGCCCCTTACCAAAGGCATAGGTGTAAGCTTGGAATTCACTAGTCTCTTCTTAAAATAAAACTTATCTTTATTATAGCAAAACATTCAGAGTCCTAATTCCTAAACATTTGATAGAATACACAGAAAAATAAACATGCAGTTTTCCCCACCCCATGGCATGCAGCTAACGAGAGGCTCTCGGGTTGACTCCGAATTCTCAGGAGAAATAAGCCTCTCCCCTGATCCTTCAAGAGTCAACGAGGGTCTGTTGTAACTGACCACCATTTATACCCAAGATCAAAGAAGGAGTTCTTTTGATGATCATATCAGGTGTTAATTAGCATCTGGAAGAGGCAATTGCCTATCTGAAAATTGTTTCCTAGAAGTTGAGATTGTATTACAGGAAATTTTGTTTCCTTGGTCTCACTCTCTTGCTTTCTCCATAATCCAGCGAATGTTGGCAATTTGATCTCTAGTTCCTCTACCTCTTCGAAACCCAGCTTGATATTACCTCACTTTATGTCCGGTATCTCTCCCTGCAGGTTTAAACTGCAGGTTTTTATGCTGGATGTAAATCAACGTAATATCAAACTGACCGGGAGCGAAACATGTGCGGAACAGACTGCCCCCCCGAAGCAACACGAACTCACAAGCAAGAAAAAACAGAATGCGGAAAAGCCCCTTGACTGACCAAGAGTTTGATTTCATTATAAGGCAGCTTCCTGTGTTCATGTGTTACTTGGCAGAAGAGAGTTGTGGGATCCAAGCCAAACTTAGAATATTTCCTCGGTGGTAGTACTATAGATCTGGGGGGAATCAAACGGTTCAGTACAACGGGGCTTGCTGTCCCCCAGCTACTTCTGCTAGGTATACTCGGGGATCATTTAGTAGAAAAAGAGGTGCAGGAGCTTATTAGCATAACTTATTTGCATATGCCACATCCCCTGGCATCACTGGAAGTGTGTCAGAAGGCAACACCCACCACTCAGGCTCCACTGGACTGGTTTGGATTGCTAGCTATTGGGGGGGGGGAACGTGCAGATCTGTCCTCACAGAGGAGGGAGAACTTGTACCTGAATAAAACTTGGTCTTAAAGGTGCCACTGGACTGTTTTGGATTGCTAGCTATTGGGGGGGGGGGGGAACGTGCAGATCTGCCCTCGCAGAGGAGGGAGAGCTTGTACCTGAATAAAACTTGGTCTTAAAGGTGCCACTGGACTATTTTGGATTGCTAGCTATGGGGGGGGAGAACGTGCAGATCTGTCCTCACAGAGGAGGGAGAGCTTGTACCGGACGGCAGGCCGGGGGGAGGGGGGCTCTGCAACTTACCTGGCTGCTTCTTGCTCCTCGTGGCCCGACTGAGGGTTGCTGGGAGTAGGGGGGCGGGGCTTGTTGCATGTGCCCGCCCCCTGGGCTCCTTATTGCTGGAGCTCTGCTCCTGTGCGCTCCCGCAGGAAATGACCCCCGGGTGTACTATGGAACTACCAGCTAATGTAAATAAATCACACCATTTTCCAGCTCAGAAAGGCTTGTCTTACCACAAGGATGTAAGATAATTTCCAGGTTCCGGTCACACTTGTGTTTCTCTGCCAAGGTAATGCAGATAGTCGAGGCAGAGCTGGCGTACGGGTTGGCGTCAGCTTGAAGAGCGTGGGACGGGCTTTCCAATCCTGCAGGAAATAATGAAGACGGAGATGGAGAAGAAGATGATGACAACAAAGAAGAAGAAGAAGACTTATTTGTCTGCAGAAACTACACAAATACTGCAAGAAGTGCATGCAATTAACAACAATTGTAAGAATCAGTTGACTCTTGTTGTTGAACTTCAAGCTGTTTTAATCAACACTGTTTTTCAACAGGACGAACTTCCCCGGAGTTTTACCGCTCGTTTCGATACGCTCTTTCTCAACGGACTCTCTTCAGTTCTATGAATTGAATAAAATATAATTACACTACAGCATTCACCAATTATGTTTGCAGAAAGATTAAAACAGATTGTAGTTTGTATCTTAGTTATACTTCTGCCCCCCCCCCCTTTATTTGTCTGCACTGCAGGTTAACTTACTGCTATGTCCCTCCAACACCTGTCAGATGTTTTGTTTGTTTTCTGGGTTGAGTCCCCCACCCCTTCCTGACCTTACAATAAGAGAGAGCCAGTTCACTCATCTATGCTCACCAGGGGCCAAACTAGTCAATACATTTTTGGGCCAGTCAGGTGCTGGGCCCCACAGCAGCTACGGGGAAACTGGTGGAAGACCAATTAGCTGGGAACAGTGGCACGGGAGGAAGAGGGATTCCCCCCCCACACCCCCCGTGTGCAGTTTTCCTGAGCGAAAAGGGAACCCCCTGCCACAGCTGGTTCAGCTCCGGGAAATGGTGCGGGTGGAAGGCAGTAGTCCCGC
>NW_015161411.1:1238146-1286870 GCF_001447785.1 Gekko japonicus
GGCCCCGCCAATCTCCTTCCCCCCCCCCAGCTCCAGCAGTGAGGCCTGAGCGCCTTCCAGCCACCGGCCCACTAGAGTTCCCAGAGCGTTCTCTGCGCACGCACAGGGAATGCTCTTTTACTTTTTAGGTAATTTAAATATTTATTCCAACTTTTCATATGTTTCTGCATTGGGCATTGCCCTACATGCGCAGGAAAATCTCCCTGCCCCCCAGGTGCCCCCGATGTGCGGATTTAGATATCCGCACGCAGGGGGCACCTTCACTATTAGATATATAGATGAGGGTTGCCAGGTCCCGCTGGCCACCGGCAGGGGATGGGGGGGGGGGTTGCCAGAACCAGGTTGGGAAACTCCTGGAGATTTGGGGGTGGAGCCTGGGGAGGACAGGGACCTCAGTGGGGTACGATGTCATAGAGTCCACCCTCCAACACAATCATTTTCTCCAGGGGAACTGATCTCTGCAGTCTCGAGATGAGATGATTCTGGGGGATCTTCAGGTCCTACCTGGAGGTTGGCATTGTCATCCTTATTGAGTCTGCCCCTGAGGACTTGTATGTGTCAGAGGACTTGTACGTGTGAATGAGCTATCACAAATACAAAAGTTTTGACACTTCATAGTATACTTCTTATTCTTATATTCTTATTCTTATAGCAGCCATGAAATTAAAAGACGCCTGCTCCTTGGGAGGAAAGCGATGGCGAACCTAAACAGCATGATAAAAAGTAGAGACATCACTCTGCCAACAAAAGTCCGCATGGTCAAAGCAATGGTATTCCCAGTAGTCATGTATGGCTGCGAGAGTTGGACTATAAGGAAGGCCGAGCGCCGAAGAATAGATTCTTTTGAACTATGGTGCTGGAGAAGACTCTTGAGAGTCCCTTGGACTGCAAGGAGATCAAATCAGTCAATCCTAAAAGAAATCAACCCTGCCTGTTCCCTGGAAGGCCAGATAATGAAACTGAAGCTCAAATACTTTGGCCACCCAATGAGAAGGGAGCACTCACTGGAGAAGACCCCGATGCTGGGAAAGACTGAAGGTCAAAGAAGACGGGGACGGCAAAGGATGAGATAGTTAGACAGTGTCATAGATGCAACGAACATGAAGTTGAGCCAACTTCAGAGGACGGCGGAAGACAGGAAGGCCTGGCGTGATCTGGTCCATGGGGTCGCGAAGAGTCGGAATCGACTGTGTGACTGAACAACAACAAAGTATACTTGAATGGGGACTGGGGTCACCGACCTTCAGATGGGGTCTGGAGATATCCTGGAATTACACTCTATCTCAAAAAGGACATGGCAGAGCTGGAAAAAAGTACAGAGGGCAACCAAGACGATGAGGAGGTTGAAGCACCTCCCCTAGGCGGAAAGGCTGAAGAGTCTGGGAGTTTTAAGTGGAGAAAAGAGACGACAAAGGGGGGGGCATGATAGAGTTTTATAAAATTATTCCTGGGGTGGAGAGAGTGGACCAAGAGAACTTTTCCTCCCTCTCCCCAAATAGTAGAACTCGAGGGGACGCAATGAAGCTGATGGGAAGTAGGTTCAGGATGGACAAAAGGAAATACTACTTTACACAGGGAGTGATTAAATTTGTGGGATTCGCTGCCAGAGGAGGTAGTGATGGCCACAGGGGTAGACAGCTCTAAAAGGGGATTAGACAGATTCATGGAGGATAAGTCTATCAGTGGCTACTAGCCATGGTGACCGAGGGGAATCCCCATATTCGGAGGCACTAATCCTTTGATTCCCAGAGCCAGGAGGCAACATCAGGGGAAGGCCTCAGCCTCTCTGCCCTGTCGTTGGCCCTCCGGAGGAACTGGTTGGCCCCTGTGTGAGACAGGAAGCTGGAATGGGTGGACCACTGGTCTGACCCAGCAGGGCTCTTCTGATGTTCTTATGAAGGCCTCTATGCTCTGTTGTTGGCCCTCCGGAGAAACTGGTTGGTCACTGTGTGAGACAGGATGCTGGACTAGATGGAACACTGGTCTGACCCAGCAGGGCTCTTCTTGTGTTCTTATGAAGGCCTCGGCCTCTGTGCCCTGTTGTTGGCCCTCCGGAGGAACTGGTTGGTCACTGTGTGAGACAGGATGCTGGACTAGGTGGACCACTGGTCAGTCCCAGCAGGGCACTTCTGATGTTCTTATGAAGGCCTCTATGCTCTGTTGTTGGCCCTCCGGAGGAACTGGTTGGTCACTGTGTGAGACAGGATGCTGGACTAGATGGACCACTGGCCTGACCCAGCAGGTATCTTCTTATGTTCTTATGAAGGCCTCTGTGCCCTGTTGTTGGCCCTCCGGAGGAACTGGTTGGCCCCTGTGTGAGACAGGATGCTGGACTAGAATGGACCACTAGTCTGACCCAGCAGGGCTCTTCTGATGTTCTTAGGAAGGCCTTGGCTGTCCAGAGTGTAGGACATGGGATTAGTAGAGATGAAATCTTGTAGCTTTGATATGCATGAGTACCTGTAATAACGTAGTGCATTAATTAGTTAAGCCAAAAAGCTTTGTTTTAATAGAAAAAATAGAGTTTAGAAATCATGTTGCATAGGGGAAAGTAGAGGTGGATTTTAGAAAAGTATTTCTCCGTGTCAAAAGACCTTGAGTTAACTCAGGAAGAGGGCAGAAAGGAATGTGCCTAAAAACCGAAACCATTTGGTTCAACTGTGATCTTTGTTAATTGAATTGCTCTGAAGGACATTTATGGCCCATAGACCTGTGTTAGAAAAACATTGCTGGGGCTCTGTATGTTCCCAGACAGCAATCCTCCCTCATAGTGCCAGGGACTGGGAGGTCTGATAAGAGCCAAGGATTGTGTTAGAAGTCACACCTTATCTGGGAAGCTCCCCATCTCATACAGATGCAAAGGGCCTTGAAGAATTCCAGAAGAAGACCTCAATGCACCTTAATGTCTCTGGGTCAGATTGCTGTCGAGTTTGACTGTTCGGGACCCCATGGACCACATCACGCCAGGCCGCAGTGCTCCGGAATTTGCTTAATTTCATCCACAACACTGTCTTACATTCCAGGTTCCTATGCAGTATTGTTCTTTGCAGCATCGGACTTTCCTTTCACCATCAGACACTTCACTCTTTCTGGGGTTACTTGTACCTCTGCTCTTCCCCAGTAGCATACTGGACACCTTCCGACCTGAGGGGCTCATCTTCCGGGGTCATATCTTTTTGCCTTTTATTACTGTCCATGGGGTTTTCTTGGCGAAGATACTGGAGCGGGTTGCCATTTCTTTTTTTTCTTTTTTTTGAAACTATTTTTATTCTTAGGATACATCATCACATTCATTCATTCAAATTATTTCGTTTTTATATATCCATTTTCTTTTAACTCCCCTCCCCCCGTTACAAAGCTTCCCACAGTGCGATTTCCCCCTTATTATCTTATCTTATTTTCAGCTTAATCCTCTACACATTATAACTTCTTATTCAGGTAACTTTACTTAGATACATCACTTCAGTAAATTATTTTCCCTAGTCCATTCTAATAATTATTAAAACTTATCAAAGTATTTTTACATCCCATTTTTCTTCTACATAGTCTTTAAAGTCTTTCCATTCTTCATAAAATTCTTCATCTTCTTTGCCATTAAGTTTTCTTGTCAGTTTATCCATTTCCGCCATGAAGAGCATTTTTTTTATCCAATCCCATACCTCTGGCACTTTATCTTGTTTCCAAAGAGCGGGTTGCCATTTCTTTCTCCGGTGGATCACATTTTGTCTGAGTTCTCTGCTGTGGCCTGTCCATCCTGGGTGGCCCTCCACGGCATAGCCCACAGCCTCATCGAACCACGCAAGCCCCCTCAAGGCAGTGATCCATGAGAAAGCTGAGTCAGATAAATAAATGGAAATGTCTGTAACCTTAGCCAGTATTGGGATACACCCAGGGGTCATTTCATAGAAAAAAAGGTGCAGGAGCTCATTAGCACAAATTAGCATAACTTATTTGCATATGCCACACACCCCGACATCACTAGAAGTGTGTCAGAAGGCAACACCCACCGCTCAGGCTCCACTGGACTGTTTTGGATTGCTAGCTATTGGGGGGATGGACATGCAGATCTGTCCTCGCAGAGGGGGGAGAGCTTGTACCTGAATAATAGTTGGTCTTAAAGGTGCCACTGGACTGTTTTGGACCGGGGGGGTCGGGGGGAGCTCTGCAACTTACCTGGCTGCTTCTTGCTCTCACTGAGGGCTGCTGGGAGCAGGGGGTGGGGCTTGTTGGATATGCCCGCCCCCTGGGCTCTTTACTGCCGGAGGTCCGCTGCTGTGCGCTCCTGCATGAAATGACCCCTGAGTACACCAATGTAAAGATGCTAGCTCCTTTGATGCTACCTGTTTGGAACCGATTGTGTTGTTTATTGATTGTAAGCCATCGTCATTTTGGGTATAAGATCTGCTGCCCTTCCTGTCCAGAGCAGAGATCAACTTGGTAACACTGGGTGCTCTGGCCTCCAGTTCTGTATCTCCTGTTATTGTAATAAACAGTTGGTTATAGAACTCACTGGACTCCGACTGTGTGTTCCCCATTAGACCCCGGAAACTCATGGGGCACGGATTTGTGCTCCAAGAGGAACTGGTTGGCCACTGAGTGAGACAGGATGCTGGACTAGATGGACTTCTGATGTTCTTATGAAGGCCTTGGCCTCTTTGCCCTGTAGTTGGACCTCCAGAGGAACCGGCTGGCCGCTGTGTGAGAAAGGATGCTGGACTAGATGGACCACTGGTCCGATCCAACAGGGCTCTTCTTACGTTTTTATGAAGGCCTCTATGCCCTGTTGCTGGCCCTCCAGAGGAACTGGTTGGCCACTGTGTGAGACAGGATGCTGGACTAGATGGGCCACTGGTCTGATCCAGCAGGGCTCTTCTGATGTTCTTATGAAGGCCTCAGCCTCTGTGCCCTGTTGTTGGCTGTCCAGAGGAACTGGCTGTGTGAGACAGGATGCTGGACTAGAGGGACCACTGGTTGGATCCAGCCGGGCTCTTCTGATGTTCTTATGAAGACCTCGGCCTCTGTGCCCTGTTGTTGGCTGTCCAGAGGACCTGGTTGGCTGCTGTGTGAGACAGGATGCTGGACTGGATTTACCACCAGTCTGATCCAGCAGGGGTCTTCTGAGGTTCTTATGAAGGCCTCGGCCTCTCTGCCCTGTTGTTGGCCCTCCATAGGAACTGGTGGGCCGCTGTGTGAGACAGGATGCTGGACTAAATGGACCACTGGTCTGACCCAGCAGGGCTCTTCTGAGGTTCATAAATTTATAAAAGCTTAAAATGATGGTTCACAGCAGCGCCTCTCTACCCAAGCAGCTTTACACAGAATGCAGATGTTGGATCTTTTGCTGAGGTCGATAATATTCATCATCCCGTTTTTATTTCTGACACAAAAGCCGTTCTTCAGCACAGGAGACATTTTTATGAGACCGAAGCCCGGAGCGCAGCCTCTTAAGAAGGCATGGGATTTCAGCCAAAGCGTAATGGGATTAATTCCCCGTGCTGGTCTCCAGCATACGCTCCGAGTTCCACCAAGCTTCTTCCGCCTCCCTCCCTCCCGTTCCCTCCTTTCTCTCCCGCATCCATCTGTCATCAGATAAAATAATAGGCTCAGCAAAAAAGAGAGAGAGGCTTTTTAAAAAAATGTAGATATGCAAGGATACTTTTTTTTTTTTAAAAATGATGTTGATTCTTTGTTAGGTAGCCCTGTCATGGATCTGGATGGTGGAGGGGTATCCTCCTTCTCGCTCTCAGCTCTACCCTGCCCAGCTACTGTCTGCTATCTTATGCTTGACCTTGCAGATGTTCCAGCTACCACTTCCACAGCTGGAAAAGTTAATGGCTTCACTGCTCTGCCTGCTTGCTTTGGCAAGCGCGCGAACTATAACCATTGGCTTATGCTTACAGGGGGAATGTTGGATTTCACTATAAGTCAGAGGCCCTTCTACTGCCGTCCATTCCTGACACAAGTTGTACACGTGTTCTTTAGTACTGGATCTGCCAATAAACACTTATCTTCTTATGAAGTCCTGTGTGGTGTGAACTGACTAAGGAGCCTGATATTCTTCCTTTGCCCTGTTAAAAAATAAATGGTCCTCTAGTTTCAATGAGCTTTTATAAATCCTTCACCCGCTGCTGCAAAGTGTGCGAAGCAATTCTGGAACGGTTTCATTCACCGCCACTTCCTTCGGCCCTCCTTAGTGCAAGAAATTATCCTCCACTGTCCTAGTATCACAGTTTCTGACATCAGGGAGGGTGTGAAAGGAAAGGAAAGGCAGATGTGAGGGAGGAAGAGGAGGAGATTGGATTTATACCCTGCCCTTCACTACCCAAAGGAGTCTCAGAGCGCCTTACAAACTCATTTCCCTCCCCCTCCCCACAACAGACGCCTAGTGAGGTAGGTGGGGCTGAGAGAGCTCTGACAGAAACTGGTCTTTTCAAGGACAGCTCTGAGAGAATTATGGCTTGCCCAAGGTCATCCAGCATGCGTAACTGGAGAAGTGGGGAATCAAACCCGGTTCTCCCACATTAGAATCCACGCACTTAACCACTACACCAAAAAAAGTCCAGATCTCCCTGACTTGGATGGATGGAGGTTGAGAGTTCATATCCAGTGTTCCCTCTATGCTGAGTTAGTGTGAACTAGCTCACAGGTTTCTTTAGCCTCCGGCTCACACATTTTTGTCTTAGCTCAGGAAGGATGGCTCCCGATCAAACTAGTTTATGCAGCAGCCATAGAGTTTTCCCTCGGATGACTGTTGCCCCACCCCCAGCGTGCCCGGAGTGCCCGCGTCACTTCCGGGTGACGTGCACGTCGGGGTGGAGTTTCCCCCGGGGCCCGATCTGCCGACGGCGGGGAACGGGCCTCTGGGGCGGGGTTTCCCTGCCCCCTGGGGGGACTTGGCAAGCCTAATCATGCCGCATCTGATTCAGTGGTGGCTCCACAGTGGAATCAGCTCCTGGAGGAGATCGGAGCCCTGCGGAACCTTCTACAGTTCCGCAGGGCCAGTAAAACGGAGCTCTTCCACCAGGTCTTCGATTAGGAGCCGCCACTGACAACTTTCGTAAACTGAACATACTACAGCCCTACGTAACAATGCCGGACATGGCCTCTCCCCATCGGACCATGTGCCGAAATTCCCACCATCTGTTTATATTAGCACTTTATGCAGGGCTTTTTTTGTAGAAAAAGCCCAGCAGGAACTCATTAGCATAATAGGTGGTGCCCAACAGCAGGAACTCATTAGCATATTAGTCCACACCCCTGACAGCACAGCTCATTTGCATATTAGGCCACACACACCTGTTACCAGAAGTGTGGTCATCCAGCCACACCCACCTTTTGCTTCTTATTCTCTTTACCTTGTTTGTTGACAAAACCCAGGGCTTTTTTTTGGAGCAGGAACTCCTTTGCATGTTAGGCCACACACCCCTAATTGTAGCCAATCCTAATGAGTTTCTGCTGTTAGGTGTGGCCTATTATGCTGATGAGTTCCTGCTGGGCGTGGCCAACTTGGGAGCCAGCCGGAACTCCGTTCCTGTGCGTTCCTCCCCCAAAAGAGCCCTGACTTTATGTAATTGTTCATATTGTAATTTTATTGCATTTATCGGTTTTACTGCATTTTAACTTGTGTAAGCCGCCTTGAGCCAGCTTACACCGGCAAAGCGGGATATAAATTGAACGTAAATAAATAAATAAATGCATTATACGGCAGAACATCTGAAGCATCAGAAACCCCCCAAATTATAGTGTTGCCAATCTCCAGGTGATGGCTGGAGATCCCCTGGGATTACAACTCATTTCTGGGAACCAGAAATCAGTTCCCTTGGAGATCACGTCCTCTCTGGAAGGTGGACTCTACAGCATTATACCCCATTGAAGTTCCTCCCCTCAGGCTCCACCCCCAATTTCCCCCCCCCTCAGTTTTTTCCCACCCCCAAACTCTACAGAAATTTTCCAAACTGGAGCTGGCAACCCTGCAACTAAAGCAGGCACTCCTCCAGCTTTTGGACCAAATTCTAGCAGGGCAGCCTTTGGACCAGAAGCCCAGGTAAGCAGTGCTAGTCTGTAACCTGACCAGTTCCCTTTTTGGCCGTGTAGGTTGCCAGGAACAGAGGGGGTATCTGTGCAGAAAGGGGACTTCCTTGCATGGATACGACAGGGTTGCAGATTCGGCTTGAACAACAGTGTGGTCTTTCAAAAACAGAAGGGAGAATATTGTTGGACTGAGTGACTCAGCATGCCTGGACGTTGGGGGGCACGCTACGTCACTCTAAGTGCATATAGGAGTTATCTCCTTGAATAGGATCCCTCTCTTTGTCTAAACATGGGAGCTGCCCTCTGACCCCTTCTCTCTCTTTATCCTCTCACTCTCTCAACATGGCCTTCCATGGAGGCACCTGTCTCTGCAGGTCTCCCCTGTTTATCCTCTCACTCTCTCAACATGGCCTTCCATGGAGGCACCTGTCTCTGCAGGTCTCCCCTGTTTATCCTCTCACTCTCTCAACATGGCCTTCCATGGAGGCACCTGTCTCTGCAGGTCTCCCCTGTTTATCCTCTCACTCTCTCAACATGGCCTTCCATGGAGGCACCTGTCTCTGCAGGTCTCCCCTGTTTATCCTCTCACTCTCTCAACATGGAGAGAGGCACCTGTCTCTGCAGGTTTCCCCTGTAGAGACAATGCCCTCATTTGTCATAGGGGAAGGACTCTTTAGATTAGGCTTCTTTCTCTTCTTTCAACTGCAACCTGAATGTGAACTGGACCTACTTAAATAAAGTTTACCCTTTTTTGCAATATTCTTCCTGGGAGATTTATTTACCGCACTCAATAGCAGGCTTCTGTGACCGGGCAAAACTCTACTATGGCCGCAGTCACACGGAGAATTTGCTGCGCAAAAGGCACGAATGTTGTGCGGATTTTCGGGGCGCGATCACACTGCAACATCTGGGAAGCGTCGCGCACCCATGGCCAACCCGTGGCGTCCCGCCAAAGATGCGGAGTTAAAAAGTACCAAAAAAAGTGCACTAGTATCCGGAAAACACGCGGCACAGGCGGCCGTCTGATCGCGGGAGTGCTAGTATCTCGTGGCATCCGGCGCCCGTCCACGTCCTGTCGCAAACCGGATGTTTTTCGTAAGCGCATGCGCACAAACATGACACTGAAAGCAGTGCTGCTCCGCGGAACTGCGCATGCACACAAACGCGAAACACTTGTGTGATTGTGCTGCGCCGCTTCTTTGCCACGCTGCAGCATTGCCGTGTGATCACCAGCTAACAGCTGAAGCACGGAGACTCGGGGGACCGTGTGATTGGGCTACCGTGCTTTATTTTGCTCCGGGGCAATCAGCCACGCCCCCCCCCCCGCGTTATCTGGCCCGTGTGACCGGGGCCTATATTAACCAAATATCCCAATAAATATATGCTATGGACAAATACCTGCCAGCAAACAGGGTCCTTTAACCAGCATTTCAAAACTGAACTCGTAGGGGAAGGGATTGTAGACGTCCCCTTTGAAGATATCTGTGTCTTTGGGTGGCAGGAGGAAAGACTGCTCACTCTTCATCCCACTGGATCTAAAGCAACTGGTGGAACTGAAGCAGAACAGAGAAAAAAAATCATATGTTAGATTTGCCTGGCCCGAAAAGGGTAGAGAGCAACTTGATATGCGACCTTTATCTTGACAGATCTGAAAATGATCCATTATGCGCATGGGATATATTGGCTACCCAGCCTAAGGCGTGCCAGGAACTTATCGCATGGATTTTTACTACCAGGCTTGGTTGGGGAAAATGCAAATACATCCTTGGAGTGAGGCTTTTTTTTAAATAAAGAGGGGAAATCTCATTACCAGCTTAAAGAAAACCCCATTGTTGTCCTGAGCTGTACGAACGTATCCCAGAGAGACAGCAGCCTGGAACGGCCACCGTTTTTGGAAGGAGAAAATCTATTTTTACGTATCTCTCCCATCAGGGTACGTTTAAAAGAACAACGAGCAAGGAAACCGCAAGGGATCGTTCTGCTTCAGTGTCAAAGGGCTCGTTTTCAACAGCTTTGCAAAACCATGCTAACTGAGTCACGAGTCAGGGTACATTTCTGGGGTCATTTCACAAGGGTTTCCCTGCACACCTGACCCGGCACAATTCCATTCAGCCCACATTCTCAGCATACCGCTTTTGGGTGATGTCAGCTGCTTCTCAAGAGAATGAGAATTATTAAAGGGGTGGGGCATTTGATATATATAGACAGGGGTCATTTGGGGGGGGACGCGGGGGACGCCATCCCCCCGGGTGAGGTGCGGGAGGGCGGGGCCTGGAGCTCCCTGCTGGAGGTCGCCGCCGGCTGTGGGGAGGACACAATTCCGGTGATGTCAGGGGGTGTGGCATATGCTAATGAGTTATGCTAATGAGTCCCCCTAGCTCTTTTTCTGCGAAATGACCCCTGTATATAGAGAGAGCCAGTGGGGTATAGTGGTTAAGTGTGTCAGACTAGTATCTGGGAGACCTGGTTTCAAATCCCCATTCATGTCATGGACACTCACTGGGTATGACTTAAATAAGTACTATGAGGCATTCCAACTGAAATCATTACTAGAATTAGGTGAGGAAAAAGAACTGAAATGGGTTAGATTTGAGGATGAGATGAATCACAATATAGGAAGATTAGGTATTTTTTCACAAAGTTAAGGCTAAAGATCTGAAATTAACAATAGGCCCTAGAAGATCAACATTAGAAGTCTGGAGGAAATGGCAACCGCACTGGCTAAGAAGACCCTCTAGATGGGCGCCATTAGAAACTATCATAGAAAAGGAGCAAGAAATTAAATGGTGGGAAATTTTAAGGTCTAAAGGATATAATTTGTTGTTGTTGTTCAGTCGCACAGTCGAGTCCGACTCTTCGCGACCCCATGGACAAGATCACGCCAGGCCCTCTTGTCTTCCGCCGTCCTCATAGAGTGATATCATAGAGTCATATCATAGAGTGGAGGATTTGTTTAGAGAGAAAATCCGATGAGATAGGTAAGCAATACTGGTTCAAAATAGCAGGTCTCCATAAGGATATAAAGGAGAGTAATGAAAAAGAAATGTGTGGCCCATTGGCCGCAATAAAAAAAATGGTAATGGGGAAAAAAGAGAAACTCCACCCCTGCTCTGAGCTAAAAGTGTTCACAGACATATTCCAAAACCTGTGTCATCTTTGTTCTCCTCCAAATCCTTTCTAGTTCCTAAAAGCCTTCTTAACAGAACAATTAGATTCAAGTCCCAAAGGACCTTAGAGACCAACGCGATTTTTGGGGTATGAGCTGTCATAGAATCATAGAGTTGGAAGGGACCTCCAGGGTCATCTAGACCAACCCCCTGCACAATGCAGGAAATTCACAAATACCTCCCCCCCACACCTCCAGTGACCCCTGTTCCATGCCCAGAAGATGACAAAAAACCTCCAGGATCCCCAGCCAAACTGGCCTGGAGAAAATCACTTCCTGGCTCCAAAGTGGCGATCAGCCTTTCTCCGGGTGTGTGAGAAAGGGCCACGAGAACTAAGCTCAGATGCAACCATTCCTGCCCTCCCTTCTCATGATCTGCCTAAATTCACAGAAGTGTGTCAGAAGGCAACACCCACCGCTCAGGCTCCACTGGACTGTTTTGGATTGCTAGCTATTGGAGGGTGGGGGGGGAACGTGCAGATCTGCCCTCACAGAGGAGGGAGAGCTTGTACCTGAATAAAACTTGGTCTTAAAGGTGCCACTGCACTGTTTTGGACCAGGGGGGAAGGGGAAGCTCTACAACTTACCTGGCTGCTTCTTGCTCTGACTGAGGGCTGCTGGGAGAAGGGGGTGGGCTTGTTGCATGTGTCCACCCCCTGGGCTCTTTGCTGCTGGAGCTCCGCTCCTGTGCGCTCCTGCAGGAAATGACCCCTGTCTCAAACTATCTTTAAGGGAAGAATCCTCCAAACACCTTTTTGCTGCTCTCCGTTTATCCAGTAGAGAGCCAATCGGCAGCAATGCCCCTCACGAAGCAACATCAAGGCTACACAGCACAGGGAAGACCACCCTAGGAAGAGTGTCCTACAAGGTTTAGATTATGGGGTCCCCACCAGGGTCCCCACGGGTGCCCACCAACACCTTTCCTGGTGCCCGCCAGTGTTCCCTCTAAGCTGAGTGAGTGTGAGCCAGCTCACAGTTTTTTTAGCCTCTGGCTCACACATTTCTGTCTTAGCTCAGGAAGGGATGGCTCCAGAGCAATGCTCCCTCTCAGCTGTGGAGGCCTGTGAGCAAAGATTCTACTTTGTGAGCTAGTGGTGTTAAGGTTGCGAGTGAGTGATTTGGCTACGGCATAAATTTGTTTGCTCTGGAACCCTCCTTCCTGAGCTAAGGCAAAAATCTGCAAGCCGGAGGCTAAAAAACTGTGAGCTAGCTCGCGGTAACTCGGCTTAGAGGGAACACTGCTCCAGAGCAGACTGATTTATGCCGTCGCCCAATCGCTCGCTCACAACTTTAATGCCAGTAGCTCCCAAAGTAGATTTTTTGCTCACGAGACTCCACAGCTCCCCACCCAGTGTTTTTAGAGGACTGATTTCCTGTCCAGATTTTAAAAAAACCTTGCCTTGGCAGCACCTGCCACCACAGCAGAAGGATCTTCACTGTGTGACTGAAGTTAAGCTGCGGCAGCCATTCTGTGGCTGGCTCCGCCTCCTGCAGGAGCCATTTTGTGGCAGCCATTTTGTGGCTGCGCCCACCGTCCTATCTCAGAATTCCAAAGGTGCCTGCAGGCTGCGAAAAGCTGGGGACCCCCGGATTAGGTGATACTGGGCTGCAAACTGGGAGCCTGCACGGGTAAGCGGCAGCTTCCGTGGCCTCCTCAGTCCTCTCCACCACCACCCCTGCCATATGGCATAAACTCCAAGGAAGCCATGAAAATCACCATAGGGCCAACCTGTCGTCACACAAGCCTCCCGCCTCACTTTCACTTTCAGGGACAGAGAGAACGAAGGGCGTGAGCACAGAGGGGAAGAGGACGCGCAGGGCGCCGTTCGGCAGGGTCGCCAGCTCCTGGTTGCTGCTGAAGACCACCGTCAAGGTTTCCAAGGGCCCGACGGGGCCGGTGCTCATGATGAACATGGAACGCGCCAAGTCTTCGTCAAGGATCAAGTGACCTGGGTAGAAGACGGAGAGTCAAGAAGTGCCTTCTGTACACAAGGCGTGTTCTCGAAAACAATTTAAATATTAAATTATTTACACATTTATTTATTTTATTTATTTATACATTCAGCTTATATACCGCCCTGACCCCGAAGGGTCTCTGGGCGGTTTGCATACAAGTCTAAGACTACTTTTCCCTAACTACGGCCACATAGTACAGGGGCGGGGCTGCCTACCAGCACCCAGGTGGTGGGGCTTGCTGTTCCGGCTCGGCTTCTCCTCCTTCTTCCGGTGGAGGGTCCTAAATCTCTGTGCCACTGTTCTCTTCCGCATAATCATTTTCCTCATTTGTATGTCCCTATTGCTTCGGGGTTTCTTCCTCCCCTTTTCGGCATGCATTTTGCGCTCTCTAGTGGTCAATTCGATATTACATTGCTGTATGTCCGGTGGTGTAATATTGAATCGACCACTAGAGGGAGTAAAACACTGCAGAAAATGGACAGAAATTGACAAAGTTGAGAATGTGGAAGAGCCCTCTCTGTCTTGAAGCCATACCTCTCCCTGAATTACCCAGAGTGCCAAGAAAATACTATAGTGACATACAGCCTTCCTGCCTATTCCCACCTGAGAGCCACTATTTGGTTGGCAAGACCATGATGCAGATGGAAGAGTAGCTCTACTCCAACATCTCTGTGGAAACCCTGTTTCTCTGGCCTTGGGTGCTGCTGGGGTTGCCAGCCTCCAGGTCAGGCCTGGAGATCTCCCACTTTTACAGCTGATCATCAGCTGCCCTGGAGAAAATGGCTGCTTTGGAGAGTGGACTCTGTGGCATTGGACCCTGCTGAGGCCCCTCCCCTCCCCAAACCCCGCCCTCTCCCGGATCTGCCCCCAAAGTCTCCAGGCATTTTCCGACCCAGATCTGGCCACCCTACGTGCCACCCAAATGGCCATGTTCGATTAAAACTGGAAGTGCGGATGAAACTACATTAGGACTGGAACCCCTTGGATGTCCCTCCTAGTTCAGATTTAGTTCTCACGAAGCTCGTAAACTTGTCTCTGTGGTGCACCCTTTTAGGTCGGGAGTCAGGACTAACGTGATCAAAACAAAGTTGGGAAAATAAATACAGCAAATATGATGAGATACTTAGTTTGCTTGCAAGAAAGTACAACAGGAGGCAGTGACTTTATTGGGTTATTAATTAGGTTGGTGTACTACGTCTCGGCTTGGGACCTTGGATAAGAATGAGAAAAGGGATCCAACGGCCACATCTGTCGGAGCAGCAAAAGCAACACTTTAAGTTTTTTTTAGAGTGGGGTGCGACTAAATGAAATCGCGTTAACCAGCCTGGTGTGTGCAAAAGTGGACTGGACTGGAATGGTAGGGTTAGTGCTCACTGAGTGGTCGCAGTGAATCTAGAGATGCCAGCCTCCAGGTGGGACCTGAGATCCCCTGGAATTACACCTCAACTCCAGACTACAGAGATCAGCTCCTCTGGAGAACAGGGATGTTTTGGACGGCGGACTCCAAGGCATTGTACCCCACTGAGGTCCCTGTCCTCCCCAGGCTCCACCCCGAAGTCTCCAGGAGTTTCCCAAGCTGGATCTGGCAGCCCTACCCCCCAGCTCCCGTCGGTGGCCAGGGGGGACCTGGCAACCCTATAGGGCTAACTCACCTCTCTGCTTGCCAAGAGTCCGCAGAACAGGTGGGATATAAAATGCAATCACGCAGGGCTCTTTTTGTAGAAAAAGCCCAGCAGGAACTCATTAGCATACTAGGCCACACCCAACAGCAGGAACTCATTAGCATATTAGGCCACACCCCTGACAGCACAGCTCATTAGCATATTAGGCCACACCCCCATGTTACCAGAAGTGTGGTTATCCAGCCACACCCACCTTTTGCTTCTTATTCTGTTTACCTTGTTTGTTGTCAAAACCCAGGGCTTTTTATGTAGCAGGGACTCCTTTGCATGTTAGGCCACACACCCCTAATGTAGCCAATCCTAATGAGTTTCTGCTGTTGGGTGTGGCCTATTATGCTAATGAGTTCCTGCTGGGCGTGGTCGACTCGGGAGCCAGCCGGAACTCCGTTCCTGTGTGTTCCTGTCCAAAAATAGCCACCGTCAACGAGGTGTCTGGAAGTTTCAGTGAGATACTAAAGGCTATTTGCATAGCACTTTTCTTCACAGCGCACTGCCTTTCACAAGTATCACCTTTGTAATCCTAATGACGGTTCAGCGGGATGGTGGTGAAAAGTGCCTTTTGCATCACAGCTGGTTTATGGCGACCTCGCAGGTCTTCCAGGCAAAAGACATTTGTCATTGCCTGCCTTTGTGTAGCGACCCTGGAATCCCTTGGTGGTCTCCCATTCAAGCATCCACCAGGGCCGGCCCTGCTTAGCTTTTGTGATCTGACAAGGTTGGGCTAGCCTGGACGGTCCTGGTCAAGCTCCCAGCTGCATCGGCCAATACTGTGCCGAAAAAGCAGGCTTGACTAAGGCCTTGATTTGAGGGTAGAGAACTTCATGGCCGAGCCGAGACTTGAATCAAACCTGCCTAATGTAGCTAGTCCTAAGGAATTCAAGCTCTTTAGACCAAGCCCTAGTAGGAAAGACTGAGGGACCTGGGAATGTTCCATCTGGAGAAGAGGAGGCTGAGAGTGGACATGTTTGCTCTCTTGAAGTTTTTGAAGGGCTGTCAGAGGAGGTCAGGGAGCTGTTCCTGGTGGCAGCAGAGGAGGGGACTCGCAAGAATGGGTTTAAATTAAGGGCGGGGAGGTACCGGCTGGATATTAGGAAACACTTTTTGACAGTAAGAGTTGTGTGACTGTGGAATCAGCTGCCTGGGGAGATGGTCCCCTGTCACTGGCGGTCTTTAAGCAGCGGCTGGATGAACGCTTGTCAGGGATGCTCTAGGCTGATCCTGCACTGAGCAGGGGGTTGGACTAGATGGCCTGTATGGACCCTTCCAACTCTGTGAATCTATGATTCTATTAATGGAGGGCATTTTGAACTGTTGGGACAGGCACTCTTGGAATGGAGAGGAGCTCACTTTATCACACAGCTAAAGCAGAGGAACCTTATCCCAATGCAACTATTCTAACCCCCCCCCCCCAGGCTGTCTAAGTTTTGATACAAACCCTCTGGCAGGGGTCCCCAACACAATCCCTGTGGTCACCATGGCATCCATCGATACCTTTCCTGGTTGCCCACCAAGAGTTTTTAGAAAGTGGGCAAGGCCAGGTGAGGCTTTTCCCCAACGAAGCTTCTGATTGGCCATTGGAGATTTGATTGGCTGTACAGATTTTTATAAACTTTACTTTGGCAGCAGCTGCCACCACAGCACAAGGGCCATCACTGTGTGACTGAAGTAAGCCGTGGCAGCCATTTTTTGGTTGACTCTATTGAGATATATGTCAGATAGAGGTAGCAAGCAGTTACTATAGATCAGTTTGATCTGTTTGTCAGACCTAGCTGTCATGCTAGTAATTATGTAATTACAGCCAGGTGTTTCTAGCAGGTGTTGCTCTTTCAGGTCTTGTTAGAGTTAGTGATTACATCACCTTGTTGGAGATTGGCTGGGGTTTAGCATAATAGCAATCAGCTTAGTAAGCTGGAGGGGACTCAGTTCTCATAGACTAAGGCACGACACGCTGTTCAATAGCCTGTAAATATCTCTGTATATATTCACCTTTATAACTATATAAACTCTCTGTGCACCTTCATAACTGGTCAGTCTCCTGCTTCTTATTTACAATACCCAATAGACTCCACCTCCTGTGGCTGCCATTTTGTGGCCACCATTTGGCGGATGTGCCCACCTTGCTGGGTCAGAATTCCAGAGACGCCCATAGGCTCAAGATGGTTGGAGACCCCCTGCTCTGTGTCTATTACCGCTGCCATCGCTGGGGTCAAAACACTGCAGAAGGGGAGTGACCACCACTTACCATTGGTGCAGCGGAGCGGTTGGTTCAAAGTGGAGCTACAGTCAAGGCAGCAATCCTCTGCTCGGTGCCGGTTCTGGATCTGGAAGGTGAAGGTTCTGCTCCCTGTCATGGCTTCAAAGCCAGCCACCACCTCCGACTCCTCCAGCGGATAAACAAATACCCCTGTGCGATGGAAACCGCCTTAATTCCCAACAGATAGTTCACCCCCGCGTTCAGCTTGCTCGTCCTGCACCCCCAGAGCCGATCTGCCTCCTTCTTGTAACTCCAAACAACAAGGGGAAAAGACTAGTATAACAGGAATCCCAAATGTACAAATTCCACTAGTAGAAAACACCATCAAAGATTGCCAAAACAATACATTAAAGAATTATAGAGTTGGTGGTGTCACAACAACAACATGAATGCATACTGTAACTCAGGGCTCTTTTTGTAGAAAAAGCCCAGCAGGAACTCATTAGCATAATAAGCCACACCCAACAGCAGGAACTCATTAGCATATTAGGCCACACCCCTGACAGCACAGCTCATTAGCCCATTAGGCTGCACCCTCATGTTACCCCATGGTCATCCAGCCACACCCACCTTTTGCTTGTTATTCTGTTTACCTTGTTTGTTGTCAAAACCCAGGGCTTTTTTGGTAGCAGGAACTCCTTTGCATGTTAGGCCACACACCCCTAATGTAGCCAATCCTAATGAGTTTCTGCTGTTGGGTGTGGCCTATTATGCTAATGAGTTCCTGCTGGGCGTGGCCAACTTGGGAGCCAGCCGGAACTCCGTTCCTGTGCGTTCCTGCCCAAAAATAGCCCTGCTGTAACTATAATAAGGCATAAGACACAATATTTCCTCTCTTGACGATAAGACATAAAGCCCATGTAGTCAGTATAACTTGACAGGAGGAGTCCACATAGTCATAACATTTTCCAAAATGCCTTATTATAGTTACAGTATGCATTAAGGTGTTTTCTACTAGTGGAATTTGTATATTTGGGACTCCTCCTTGTAACGGCTGCAGCAGTGAATGATGGAAGACATCACTCACACCCGCTTCACCCGCAAACCCATACTCCACCTTCACTCACAAAATTATATCCCTGCAACTCATCTTTAACTGTGTGTGTGTAAAGTGTAAAGTCACAGCCGACTTACGGCGACCCCAGCAAGGGTCTTTCAAGTGAGAAGCAGAGGTGGTTGGCCATTGCCTTCTTCTACAGTGTTTTCCTTGGTGGTCTCCCATTCAAGTACTGACCCTGCTTAGCTTCTGAGTTCTGACCAGACCGGGCTATACTATACTCTTCCACATCCCCCATTTTAATAACACCAGGGCTAAATGACACTGTTGAGCAGATGCTGTGCTGCCCCCGGCAGAGATAACTGTAAGTAATTGTTGTTGTTGTTCAGTCGCACAGTTGAGTCCGACTCTTCGCGACCCCATGGACCAGGTCACGCCAGGCCCTCCTGTCTTCTGCCGTCCTCTGACGTTTGCTCAACTTCATGTTCGTTGCATCTATGACACTGTCTAACCATCTCATCCTTTGCCATCCCCGTCTCCTTTGACCTTCAATCTTTCTCTTCTCCAGTGAGTAATAGTAATAGTAGTCAGTAAAAATTGTTATGTATCTTTAAGACACACAATGCACTCTGGGAACTGTAGTCCCAGGCAGTGTTCCCTCTAAGATGAGTTAGTGTGTGCTAGTTCACAGTTTTTTAGCCTCCGGCTCACACATTTTTGTCCTAGCTCAGGGAGGATGGCTCCAGAGCAAACTAATTTATGCAGTAGCCAAATCGCTCGCTCATAGCTTTAATGCCAGTAGCTCACAAAGTAGAATCTTTGCTCACAAGACTCTACAGCTTAGAGGGAGCATTGGTCCCAGGTTAGGTGTTCCAAAAACAGCCTCCTTACTGGCTCATAAAGAGTCATTTCCTGTAGCTCAGAGGTGAGAAGTAGGATTTTATGGTTCTTTTCCTTTTCCACTGTCTACCTTTAGGGGGTCTACTCAGTGAGGAGGGATCTCCAAAAAGGGAACTCAGAATGAGGGCTGATCTACTGTAATAAAATAACTAAACCTTGTTATTACAGATTATGTCTACATGAGCCAAGGACCTGAAACAGCAGAAGGGATCGAGAATCATGGCAGCACTCCTAAAACCGGGAACAGCGCCTACCATCAATGCTCGCGCAGTCCACTAGTGCGACTTTGAAGAGTTCTCACCTTCTACAGCTTCATGCTCCAAGTTGATGTAAGTAAGGTAGGCGGTGAACCCGAGGGAATACCCATTGGCACAGGCCTTCACACACGAGCTCTTCAGCGGGAGGGCAGTCCAGGTTGGCAGGCAGTACAAGCCTGGCATGGTCTTCAAGAGGAACTATGAAGCCCCACCACCTGCAGCTTAAGGGATGAGAAGAAGCAAGCAAAAAAGTTAAGTGGAGAAGACAGGTCCACGGATGAAGGAGTCAATCACTGGCTTTGGCAGACAGGAAGAGTCCCAAGGTCTTCTCCATGGTGGACTTAAATGTTTCCAACTTAGCTTTTGGCAGATTTTCCGGGTTGTATGGCCATGGTCTTGGCATTGTAGGACCTGACGTTTCACCAGTAGCTGTGACTGGCATCCTCAGAGGTATAACACAGAAAGACAGAGTGCTCTCTGTGTGAAGGTGAGAAGAAAATGGTATCTACTCAGGAAGGTGGGGTAGGGCGGAGTCATTATCTTGTAGGAGTTCCCCAGGCTGTGAACATGCTAATGGAGGAGCTTTCCTGAGGAGGTTCTTTTGTATATGGACTGTTTCCTGAGGAGGTTCTAATCTTAACTGTAGTGCTATTGTCGGATGTAGAGCCTTTTGTGTTTTTCAGGACAGGAAACCATGCCCTGTATTATTTTTAAACTCTCTTCTTTCCTGTTGAAATTCATAAACATAAAGGTGGCCCAGAGAGTCTCCAGGTGGCCCAGAGAGTTGGGAGTCCTCCAGGTGGCCCAAAGTGCTGGAGGGCCTGGGGGGTGCATGGAAGTCAGGGGGGTCTTGGCAGGATGTCAGGGGGGCCATGCCCCAAAATGCCCCACTGTAGCTACGAGCCTGTCTCCAGGTACTCAAAGCGGGTAGCCGTGTTAGTCTGCCTGTAGAAGTAGAAAAGAGCAAGAGTCCAGTAGCAAAAGACTAACAAAAATTGTGGCAGGGGAGTAGCTTTCATGAGTCATTGAAGAAGTGAGCAGCGACTCATAAGAACAGAAAAGAAGCCAATGTTGGATGAGGCCAATGGTCCATCCAGTCCAACACTCTGTGACACACAGTGGCCAAAAATACCAGGTGCCATTGGGAGGTCCAGCAGTGGGGCCAGGACACTGGAAGCCCTCCCACTGTTGCCGCCCCCCAAGCACCAAGAATACAAAGCATCACTTGCCCCACTCATGCAATCTCCTACCCTGCTACAAATTTTGTTAGTCTTGAAGGTGCTCCTGGACTCTTGCTCTTTTCTACTGCTACAGACAGACTAACACGGCTACCCATCTTGATCTATCTCCATGGAAGGCACCACATTTAGCCGTACAGAATGGAAATCTATCAGCCTTGTGAAGAAACGTGCACAGGAACAAACAGATATCATCTTTCTCACCAAAGGCAGAAAAAGACAGGTTGCTTACCTGTAACTGGTGATCTTCGAGTGGTCATCTGTGCATTCACACCCTTGGGAATACTGCGCCTGCGCTGAACCTTCTCGGTACCGGTAGCTAGCAAAAGGGATTTTCGCGCCTCTCCCAGGTCACGCGCCGGCTCCACTGCGCATGACCAAGGAGGGGCACGCAGATCCCGCCAGTTCCTTCTGACCGCCGCCCAACAGCCTTCAAAGAAACAAGATGAAGGGCCGAGAGCAGAGGGGAAGGAGGGCGGGTGGTGTGAATGCACAGATGACCACTCGAAGATCACCAGTTACAGGTAAGCAACCTGTCTATCTTCTTCGTGGTCTCTGTGCATCACACCCTTGGGAGAATAGCAAGCAATAACTCTTACCTGGAGGAGGGGCCGAGGCCCTACACCTGCGCCGTCTGCAAAATAGACCGACCCAACGCCACACGACGAGTAGACCGGACATCCAGGGCATAATGCTTCACGAAGGTGAGCGGAGTAGCCCAAGTCGCAGCGTTGCAGATGTCCTCCAATGGCATCCCTCTCAGGAAAGCTGTGGAAGCCGCCACCGCCCTTGTAGAGTGGGCGCGAAGTTGACCTGGAAGAGGTCTCTTAGCCAAAGCGTAACATAGCTTGATTACTTCCACAATCCACCTGGACAGCGTCTGGGAAGAGATCTTCTTCCCTAGGGAGGGCATACTGTGAGCAACAAACAAGGCTGGAGACTGACGAAAAGACTTGGTCCTGCCCAAATAGAACAGCAACGCCCTCTTAACATCCAGAGAGTGCAATTTCCGTTCCTCTTCATTGGCAGGAGACGGGAAAAATGACGGCAAAACTATATCTGAACGTAGATGAAACTCCGAAACGACTTTCGGTAAGAAGGAGATGTCCAAAGACAACGACACCCCATGAGGGGAAAAAATCAAGTATGGTGGATCACACCTTAAAGCAGACAACTCACTGACTCGACGAGCAGAAGTAATGGCCACCAGAAACGCAGTCTTGAGCGATAACAACTTTAGAGAGCAAGTGGCCAGTGGTTCGAAGGGTTTTCCCATCAAAAACCGCAAAACTAAAGCCAAATCCCAGGCCGGAGTCGGAGAACGACGGGGAGGGTACAGGCGAATAAGACCTTTACAAAACTGTTTCGTCTGAGGATGCGAGAAAACTGAAAACCCATCAATAGATGGATGAAAAGCTGACACCGCAGCTAAATACACCTTAACTGAAGAAAAACTGAGTCCCAAGTCCATTCTGGACAAAATAAACGCAAAAATAGACCTCAAATCCACTGGCGGAGGAGGTAAATTGGAAGAACTCAAGTACTGTAGGAATAAATCCCACTTCTTTGCGTAAGACGTCCTAGTAGACAGTTTACGACAATTCAACAGGACCTCATTGATACGGTCATCCATCACTGAAAGCGTATTTCCCATAGAGTCAACTTGAGACTCAGAGGATCGTAGTGAAGGACCTGGCCTTCCTGAGCTTGGAGGAGATCCAACTCCTGCGGGAAGTGTACGAAGGATCCCTTGGCTAACCGCAGCAGTGTCGGAAACCACACCTGCCGAGGCCACCAGGGGGCTACCAGGAGACAATGGGGCTTGTCCTGTTGTATTTTCACAAGCACCCTGTGGAGCAGCGGAATCGGAGGAAATAGGTATAGAAAGTCGTGAGCCCACGACATCAACAGACCGTCCCCCATTGACAGAGGGTCCAACCCCGCTCTGGAGCAAAACCTGGGACACTTCTTGTTCAATCGAGTTGCAAAAACATCGATGTGGGGATGTCCCAGATGTTGAAAAAGAGGAAGGAGATACTTTGAGTTCAACTCCCATTCGTGGTCCGATGCTCCCCCTCTGCTCAGGAAATCCGCTTGTTGGTTCAAAGTTCCTGGCAGATGGGCAGCTTGGAGAGTGATGTTCCAATGAAGGCACTCTTCCCATATGTCCATAGCTAGCCTGCAAAGGGACCTGGACACGGTCCCGCCCTGGCGATTGATATAAGCCATCGCAGTTGTGTTGTCCGTAAAAATCAACACAGCTTTTCCTACAACCTGTCTGAGTAAGGATCTGAGGGCAAATTTTACGGCCAGCAGTTCCAGATAGTTGATATGATGACTCTTCCAAAGGGGTTGCCATGGAGCACCCACACAAGTGTCGTCTGTATGAGCACCCCAACCCCACAGGGAGGCATCTGTGGTGATGGACATTACGGGAACGATCGGTTGGAACGGTGCACCCGCCAACAGATTGGTGTCCACGAGCCACCACTGCAGGGAGACGAGGACCTGCGGAGGCACTACCAGTTGAAGGCTCGGAGGATGGATGGAAGGGCGAAATTTCTTTAGAAACCACAGCTGCAACGGGCGCATGCGAAGGCGTGCATATTCGATCACGGAAGTGGTGGCTGCCATGAGACCCAAGATCCGCTGAATGTGGACCGCTGATGTCACGTTGGACTGGAACAAACGTTGAATTTCCAGACGAATGGTATCTGCCCGTTGGCGAGGAAGGTACGCCCGAGTGGCTAGGGAGTCTATGACAGCTCCTATGAACTGCACGCGAGTTGCAGGTTGCAGCATGGATTTCTGTAAATTCACCAGAATTCCAAGGGAGGATAGGACCGACAATGTGATGGTGATGTGCTGAAGGAGACATTCTCTTGAATCTGCCACCATCAACCAGTCGTCTATATACGGAAAGATCTGAATGCCCTGAAGGCGAAGATGAGCGACGACAACCACCATTACCTTCGTAAAAACCCTGGGGGCGGTAGAGAGCCCGAATGGAAGGGCTTTGAATTGGTAATGGTCCTCCCCGACTGCGAATCTGAGGAACTTTCTGTGACGAGGATGGATGGAGACGTGAAAATAAGCGTCTTTGAGATCTAAAGTGACCATCCAAGTCCCTGGAGACAGGAGTGGTAAAATGCTTTGCAACGTGGTCATGCGAAACTTTCTGTAAATGATGAACCGATTGAGAAAACGAAGGTCCATGATTGGACGAAGTCCTCCGTCCTTCTTGGGGACCGTGAAATATTTGGAATAAATCCCGCGGCAACAATCCGCCATCGGGACTTTCTCTATAGCGTTTTTTTGTGTCAGCGATTGTACCTCCTGTAGCAGGGCAGGAGACGCCGGGGTTCTGATAAAACGGGAGATTTTGGGAGTCAGAGAAAACTCTATGAGATAGCCATCTCTTATTATAGAGTGCACCCATTTGTCCGTAGAAATGGCGAGCCATGCGTGCAGGAAGGGTGCAAGGCGAGTCTGAGCAGTAAGGTTGAAGTCAAAGTCCCTGTTTGGGATTCTTAGGGAATTTCGACTTATAGGCACCGGACGATTGTCCCTTATTTTTCGGGGGAAAAGACCGTGACTGAGAGGGAGGTCTTTGCCATTGATCCGTAGGTGATTTGTTGTACGGTTGCCTGGTCGACCAAGGTTGCCTAGGCCACTGCTTGGATTTCGAGTATTTGGTCGTGGGGGAGATCCCCAAACTCTTGGACGTCTTGATACTCTTATCCATTTCCTGCAGAACCGTGTCAGTGGTGGAGCTAAACAATCCAGAACCTTCAAAGGGAAGGTCTTCCACCGAGGATCTGGTGTCATATGGCAATGATGAAGAGCGGAGCCAGGCATGTCTGCGTAACGCTACAGAGGTTGCTAGAGTCTTACTAGCGGATTCCAGGGAATGCTTGGCAGCACTAATTTGGTGTCTAGCCAAGACCATCCCTTCATTCTGAATCCTTTTAATCTGAGGTTGGCACTCTTTGGGCACGTGCGGGAGGAAATCATTCAAACGCTTCCATAAATTGAATTGATAACGGCCCATGCAGGCGGCATAGTTCGCCGTTTTAATGCCCATTGCACCGACAGTGTAGAATTTTCTACCAACCGAATCCAACTTTTTTCCTTCTTTGTCTGATGGAGTAGAGTGGCTCGCTTTTCCTTTCGTGGACGAGGAAACGACCAAAGAATTGGGCTTAGGATGTGTGTATAAAAACTCAGCCCCTGATTCCTGGACCTTGTACATGTGATCCAGACGCTTATTAGAGACATTAATGGAGGCTGGACGAGTCCAAAAGTCCTTGGTAGTTTGCAAGAGAACTTTTGTCATTGGTAGAGCCACGGAGGGCGAAGTGTTAGAGTGCATAATGTCAAAAACGTTATCATCCACAAAACTGGCAACGAGAGTAGGAGTCATAGATAGATCTAATGCCATGCGTTGAATAAAATCTCCATAAGACTTAACATCCTCTGATGGAGAAATAGGTAAATCCGCTTCCACATCTTGCGAGGTGGGCTGTGCATCTACATCCTCGATATGTTCAGAAAAGCCATCTGAATCGGAGGATACATTGGATGGTTCTGGAGATGATTCGAGTAATTCAGGTTGAGACGGTGCCGGTGTGTTAATCGGGGGCACAACCGGGTCTGGTGGATGCGTCGGTATCGACTGCTTCGATACCGATGGTCGATCTTGAAAGCGCGAAATGCGGGATGACACCGACTGACGATCCCATTCAGGTGGGGGTGGTATCGGGAGTGCCCAAGGGTATGGGTATCGATTCCCGTACAAATAATGCCATTGCCTCTCATCCCAAGTCAGGGGAGGAGAAGTTGGTCGGTGCCGATCCTCGACTCCACGTTCTGGGGAGGCATGAGAGGATTGACGGCTCGACATATCAGATTGCGACTGATTTGTCTGTTGAGTAAGGTCGATGTCGAGATCCGAACCGATCGGGTGAGGTTCTTGCGTGGGATCTCGACCCTGACTAGCCGAAACCTTATGGACTTTGGGTTTGTCCGTTTTAGGTTTCTTCGACTGCTGTGAGTCTTTGCCCTGCTTCCGGATCTTGGAAGGTACGGGGTGGTCCTTTATCGGCGTCGATCGTTTCGGTGCCGAAGCATCGATTGCGACCGTCGACGTCGATGATCCCGGAACGGGAGGACAAGTGTCCGCAGCCAAGGTGGACATCGAGGCGTGCCCGGACGTGTCCAACGGTGAAGAGGACTGTGGAGATAGTGCCTTCTCCATCAGGGCCAAGTGTAGACGAGCTGCCCTGTTTTTTCTCGTCTGGTTCGAAAACTTTCGGCAATGTCTGCACTTAGAGACACAGTGCGACTCCCCTAAACAAACGAGGCAAAGCGAGTGCCCGTCGGTGGGGGATATTTTAAGGCCGCAAGTCCTACACCGTTTGAAACAACCCCACCGCGGGGCCATAGGCCAGCGGGAGGGGAACGTAAATAAAGAACAAACACCGAAAGAAAAATGCTAACTACAAAAATAAAGAAAAAGAAACTAACTAAACGTAAGTTTAGCAAAAAAAGTTTGGTACTTAGCAGACCGAGGCAGAAGGCGTCCTACCAGCGCGGCGGTCAGAAGAGAACTGGCGGGATCTGCGTGCCCCTCCTTGGTCATGCGCAGTGGAGCCGGCGCGTGACCTGGGAGAGGCGCGAAAATCCCTTTTGCTAGCTATCGGTACCGAGAAGGTCAGCGCAGGCGCAGAGTATCCCAAGGGTGTGATGCACAGAGACCACGAAGAAGATATGTTGATTAGCAGAAACATGGGCTGACAATTTTTATTAGGGAATATAGAAGAAGGATGCACTGAAGTCATGGTCCAAATTAGGCACCTAAGAGGCAGATATTTACCCTTTTAAAAGATTTTGTTTAGTTTGATCCTGTTAACGGGCACCCTTCCCCGTTGTGGGGGCTGATGGAGCATTGGCGGCGAGTGGCGAAATGGCGACTAGGCACAACACCAGCGGTGGATCGGACGTTGGTGGAAGGCGGAGCAAGGAGACGCAAAGAACGTAGAGGCACAGGCACGGCGGAGCCAAATGGACAGAGCCGGAGCTGCGCTGACGTGAACCGCGCGCCGGATAGGCCCGCCGATCACAGCCGACCTGCTGGACCTCCTGATGGCACCTGGTATTTTTGGCCACTGTGTGACACAGAGTGTTGGACTGGATGGGCCATTGGCCTGATCCAACATTGGCTTCTCTTATGTTCTTAAATCATCGTTGGACAAATAAATATCATTATCAATATCTGCTTTTACCGCTTTTGTTATTATTTTTGGCAGACTCATTTAATGTTAATAAAGAGCAAATCTGCATATTTCCCAGTAAAAACGTGTAATATTTGTTCATGTCTTGCAGCTCTCAAACATCTGACATTTATTCTATGTGGCTCTTACATTAAGCAAGTTTGGCCACCCCTGCATTATACCAAAGGGACTGAGAAAAGGTATCTGAAGAGATGAGCAGTGACTCATGGAAGCTCCTACCTTGCCACGAATTTTGTTACTCTTTAAGGTGCTACTGGACTCTTGCTCTTTTCTACTGGGTACTCAAAGACTGTGACTCATGTTGGAAAGCAGAAAGCACAAAGGAAAGTACTCAGGGCCCAGGGAAAGCACTAGAGTGGAACCCTGGCTAGGTTCCTCTTGGAAGCTTCACCCATATATAGCCAGGAGGTGTTGCACAATAGACTCGTATTACAGTGATCCGCTTAGAGCACTCTTAAGAGATTTGCTTATCCAGCAGCATTAACCGAAAACCTGAATGCCAAACAGAGGGGCCACCTGTTATCGCAGCGGGATTCTGAGCTTTTGTTGCTGGCTTTGCCTAACTGTTGTGTGTATCAGTTCTGCTAGTGCATTTGGACTCGAAACAAATCAATCAGGGTGTGGATCAGCACCTTACTGTCTGGGCTTACGGATGTGCTGAGCCAGTAAGACATTATGAGGCCAGCAGGGGTCATTTTGTAGAAAAAGAGGTGCAGGAGCTCATTAGCATAACTCATTAGCACAACTCATTTGCATATGCCACACCCCCTGACATCACTGGAAGAAGTGTGTCAGAAGGCAACATCCACCGCTCAGGGTCCACTGGACTGTTTTGGATTGCTAGCTATGGGGGGGGGGGGAATGTGCAGATCTGCCCTCACAGAGGAGGGAGAGCTTGTACCTGAATAAAACTTGGTCTTAAAGGTGCCACTGGACTGTTTTCGTGTGGAGAGGGGGGGGGGGGAATGTGCAGATCTGCCCTCACAGAGGAGGGAGAGCTTGTACCTGAAGGCAGGCCAATGGGGGAGCTCTGCAACTTACCTGGCTGCTTCTTGCTCCTCGTGGCCTGACTGAGGGCTGCTGGGAGCAGAGTGCGGGGCTTGCTGCATGTGTCCACCCCCTGGGCTCCTTACTGCCGGAGCTCTGCTCCTGTGCGCTCCCGCAGGAAATAACCCCTGGATGCCAGGCGGGAGTGGGGGGGGGTACCCTTCTGGGAACTGTTCTTAGAAGAGTTTATTTTCTTTCTAATTCTAAGACTGGTGGCCCAGACACCAGGGTACTTATTGAGCAAGTAAGCAGTTTTTGAATGAGCAACTATCAACAACGGAATCTATCAGGACCTATTTAAAATACAGGTCTAGTGTGATTTATTTAAATTGTGATGTATGAAGTCCAGCTTTGGGTTCCTTTGAGGCACTCAACACAAGAAGCTGCCTTGTACTGAATCAGACCTTTGGTCCAACAAGGTCAGCCCTGCCTACTCAGATCGGCGGCGGCTCAGGCAGAGGTCCTTCCTCAGCACCTACTGCCTGATCCTTACTGGAGATGCCAGGGATTGAAGCTCGGACCTTCTGCATGCCAAACAGATGCTCTGCCACTGAGCCATGGCTCCTCCCCTTCAGTACGTTTTTTGCACCAAAGATCTAGCCCAGGGGTGTCGAACTCAGAGGTCATTTCGGGGGGGATCGCGGGGGATCGCAGTTCCCCCGGGTGAGGTACGGGGGGCGAGGCACATGACGAAGCCCCGCCCCCTGCTTCCGGCCGCCCCGCTTCCAGCCCTCATTCAGCCAGGAGGAGGCAGGAGAAGAGGGAGGGTAAGTTGCTTCCTCCCTGCCTCTCCCCACCCCTGCCTGCCTGGGGCCAGGGAGGGCCTTCGCGGGGCTTCCTTGCACTCCCGCCGGCCTTGCAGGCCCTCATGGGGCTCGGCAGTGGAGCAGCAAGGCTGGCGGTGGCGGCCGGGACCGTTGGGGGCGGGGTGTGTGGCCTTATGACGCACTTCCGGTGATGCCAGGGGGTGTGGCCTTATATTTATTGTCTAATTTATACCCCGCCCTCCCCGCAAAGCAGGCTCAGGGCGGCTTCCAATAATATAAATACATGGTAAAAACATACATAATACAAATTAAAACATAACAGTTAAAATAATACATTACAAACTGCTGGCGGCGGTTAACATTCAATCAGAAGGAATGCTTTCAGCTGGATTTTCAGCTTCCAGCATAAAAGTGCTTAGATGTTAATTCTGCTCGTCAACTCTTATGGCAGCTGCTCGATGATGACTTTGCGGGCCGTGCACTGCGGCGGCGGCCCCTAATTATATGCCTGGCAGAAGAGCTCCATCTTGCAGGCCCTGTGGAACTGTGAAAGGTCCCACAGGGCCCTGATCTCCTCCGGGAGCTCATTCCACCAGGTAGGGGCCACCACCAAAAAGGCCCCAGCTCTAGTAGCAGCTAGCCTGGGCCGGGCCATGCGTGTCATAAAATGTAATGCCAGGTAGCGGAGATATAAACTTTATAAAGGACACAAACACAAAGGGTTTTTTTAAAACTTAAAATAAAAACACGCTTAAAACATTAGCACTCTTGCAATATTTTGTTTAGGTAACAGTGTCTGATAACTGACACCTCTTCCTCCGAATTACTGCATCAAAATGTCTGCGCTGTTGCAATGTTGAGCATACTGTTCGGGTGTGTATCTGTAAGCTACAAACCTGCGATGACGCAGCAGCAGCAGAACTGGAAGAAGAAGCAGAAGACGGCCAGTTCCACTGCGAGCCTGATAGAAGCCCTCCGGTGGCCTGATCCGGCCCCCATGTTTGACACCCCTGGTCTAGGCCACCAGGGAGGAACCCACAATCATAGAATCATAAAATCATAGTCGGAAGGGACCTCCAGGGTCATCTAGTCCAACCTCCCTGCACAATGCAGGACATCCACAAATACCTTCCCCCCCCACGCCCCCAGTGACTCCTGCTCTGTGTCCAGAAGAGGGGGGGGAACCTTCCAGGATCCCTGGCCTTCCACCAGGCCTTCGAGAAGGGAGCCGCCCCCTCCAACACCGAGGCCCTGGCCCCAATACCAACACCAACTGAAACATTGTGATCAACAGCCTGTTAAAACCCAGACTACGATGGTATCTGACTACTTTGGACGCCGTGAATGCCGCCATCGTCTATGAATTGTACTAGCACTTTATGGTATGTTTTATCATTATACTGTTGTGGTTTTATTTAATCCTGTGTTTTAGCTGTTTTAACATATTGTGTGCAAGCCGCCCTGAGCCCGCCTTGGCAGGGAAGGCGGGTACAAATCAAATGTCCTGGTCATACGGGCCGGAAAATGCGGGAGGGAAGCGTGGCTGTTTGCCCCGGAGCAAAGTAACGCGCGGCAGCCCGATCACATGTCCCGTGGAGGTCCCGTGGGTATGCCGTTAGGTGCCGATCACACGGCTATCCTGCAGCGCGGCAAAGAAGCGGCGCGGCGCAATCACACTGGCAATTGCTAGGCACCGCTTCCGTGGCAAATGGGAATTCCCCCCCCCCACAATGTGCGCATGTGCCGGTGGGCGTTTGTGCGCATCCTGTGGAGAGTTTAAAAAAAACCCATCCAGTTTGCAACGGGACATGGGTGGGAGCCAGATGCCACGGGATTCCAGCAGAAATGCGATCAGACGCCTGCCCTTGCCCCACGTTTTCTGGAAACTAGCACATCATATGTACTAGTTTTTTACTCTGTATCTTCAGCAAGAAGCCACGGGTTAGCCACGGGTACACTACGCTTCCCAGATGTTGTGGTGTGATCGTGCCCGGAAAATCCGCCTATCATCCGTATCTTTAGCGCGGCAAATGCTCCATGTGAACGGGGCCAAATCAAATCAAATCAATCAATCAATCAATCGGTGGCCTGGAGAACAATTGCTTCCTGACCCCAAAGTGGCGATCAGCATTTCCCTGGGCGTGTAAAGAAAGGGCCACAAGAACTAAGCACTGAGGCAACCCTTCCTGCCCTCCCTTCTCGTGATCTGCCTAAGCTCACGACAATGCATCTGCCCAGTTCCTAGGGTAGGAATGCTCGC
This sequence comes from Gekko japonicus, assembly GCF_001447785.1. Taxonomy (NCBI): domain Eukaryota; kingdom Metazoa; phylum Chordata; class Lepidosauria; order Squamata; family Gekkonidae; genus Gekko; species Gekko japonicus. The sequence goes on from NW_015161411.1 coordinate 1,268,995, forward strand.
ATGGGGGAGGTAACTCACGGGCCAGTTTGGTGTAGTGGTTAAGTGCGCAGACTCTAATCTGGGAGAACTGGGTTTGATTCCCTACTCCTCACTTGCACCTGCTGGATTACCTTGGGCAAGCCATAGCTTTGGCACTGCTGTTCTTGAAAAAGAGCAGTTTCTGTCAGAGTTCTCTCAGCCCCACCTCCCTCACAGGGTGTCTGTTGTGGGGAGTGGAAGGGAAAGGAGTTTGACTCCGAGTGAAGGGTGGGGTATAAATCCAATTTCTTCTTCTTCTTCTACTATCGGCCTTCCAGTCTTACTGAATTAGTGCAGGTGGAGCATAGACTGCAAGAAGTCTTGTGCCACGAATGCAATATCAACAATGGCCCTTTATCACTGGAGACCAGGCCGTACTTCAAGTAGTGACAACTCATTGTTTTGAAGAAGACGTTCGGGCAAAGGAACGATCATGTGGCCAGACTACATGGACATGTACAGCAGAGGGGGTGAAACTGGCCAATTTCTGGCGGCTTCACCATGCCAGCCTGTTGTGTATCTGCTCTCAGTGTTGTGTCCCCAGTGAAAACACAGATAGAACTTGTGAATGCGCGGAGTCAGAACTGGGCCAATTCCCCTGATTGGAGATGCTGAGTTGCCAACCTCCAGGTGGTAGCTGGAGATCTCCTCGGATTACAACTGATCCCCAGGCGACAGAGATCAGTTCCGCTGAAGAAAACGGCTGCTTTGGAACATGGACGCTCTGGCATCCTACCCCGCTGAAATCCCTCCCCTCCTGAAACCACCCCCCTCCCCAAACTCCACCCTCCAAATCTCCAGGAATTTCCAAACCTACAGCTGACAACCCGACTGGAGAGATTGCCAGTGGACCTCCTGATGGCACCTGGTATTTTTGGCCACTGTGTGACACAGAGTGTTGGACTGGACGGGCCACTGGCCTGATCCAACATGGCTTCTCTTATGTTTTTATGTTTGAGGCAGTGATGCTCTGTATTCTTGGTGCTTGGGGGGCAAGAGTGGGGGGGCTTCTGGAGTTCTTCTGGCCCCACTGGTGGACCTCCTGAGGACACCTGGGCTTTGGCTGCTGTGTGACACAGAGTGTTGGACTGGATGGGCCACTGGCCTGATCCAACATGGCTTCTCTTACGTTCTTATGTCTGGGGCAGCGATGCTTTGGGGGGAGCACAGTGGGAGGGCTTCCGGAGTCGTGGCACTGCTGGTCCACCTCCTGATGGCCCCTGGGCTTTGGCCACTGTGTGATGCAGAGTGTTGGACTGGATGGGCCACTGGCCTGATCCAACATGGCTTCTCTTATGTTCTTATGTCTGGGGCAGTGATGCTCTGTCTTCTTGGTGCTTGGGGGGCCAAGAGTGGGGGGGCTTCAGGAGTCATGGCACTGCTGGTCCACCTCCTGAGGGCACCTGGGTTTTGGCCACTGTGTGACACAGAGTGTTGGACTGGACGGGCCACTGGCCTGATCCAACATGGCTTCTCTCATGTTCTTACGCCGCCTGGATTTTCCACTCGATGCTTTCCCCCATCTCGGATTTATTGCTGTTAATAATTAATCCCCGAGCAAATATTCTAGTCTCTTTTCTCATCTTTGTACCATTTGCCCATCCGTGTACATGGATAAGTCACCCCGGTAACCTCCGTGGGTGGCTTGGGGGGAGGAGGAGATAGGAGAGGCCGCCCTATAGAAGCAAGCCGCCCTTGTGGAGTCATAGAATGTCTGGGTTTGACTTGCAACACGAAAGGACAAGAGGATAATCCATGTTTCCAGGTGACCTTGTATAATATATGTATGGCTACACTGGAAGAGTTCTGGCCAGCTGCTACTCATGTGAAAGAAGGCATGGAAAAACAAACAGAGATGCTGTGCAAAGGAGAAACTACTCAGGCCTGGGTATACTTAGAGGCAGTGTTTGTGCTTCTATTTGTAACACAAATGGCGACTTGTTGAAACAGATTGGGGTGTGTGCGGTTTTGTTAAGTTCACTGCGCTGGAAAAAAAAAAGGTGCCGTCCAGAATAGCAATGATCAGGCAGGGAGCTGGGTTCGAATCCAGGAGCACCTTAGAGACCAATAAGATATTCAGGCTATAAACTTTGACTCTCGAAAGCTTACGCTTGGGAAAAAACTGTTGGTCTCGATTGTGCTACTGGACTTGAATCGAGCTCTTCTGCACATGAATCTGCCTTATATGGAATCAAACCCTTGGCCAACCAAAGGAGAAGAAGGAGAAGATCTCAGGCATATATTCACGGAGACTATGTCCCCGTTTGGGGGTGGGATTTCCCTCTCCAACCACCTGGCTGGCAGTGGGTCAGAGCCTCCAAAAGAGGGGGAAGAAGAAGAAGAGATTGGATTTATACCCCGCCCTTCACTACCCAAAGGAGTCTCAGAGCAGCTTACAAACTCCTTCCCCTTCCCACAACAGACACCCTGTGTTAAGTCGCTCGCTTAACAAAGCAGTCGGAGAGTGATTCAGCAAGAACACAACTTTATTCTTCAACTCGAACACAACTCCAACACGGATCAACATCGGATAGCCAGAACAGCCTTTACATTGCAGCTGTACTGCTTTTAAACATTCCTGGCTAATGTAGCCACACCCACTGTACAATTACCAACCAATAAGGTTGTTTGCATAAGGACCAATCACGGATGTTCCCGCTCAGGGAGCTTGCTTGAAGGTGATTGGTTAAGTGCTTCCTCGGCTAGTAACACGATTGGATGTATTTGGATCCTAGCCCAGGACGAAGCTTAACATTACAAGTCAATGAGATGTTTCACATACATCATGCATTCCATGGCAGCTTTGGAATACACTACACCCTGTGAGGTTGGTGGGGCTGAGAGAGCTCTGACAGAAACGGCTCTGTTTCAAGGACAGCTCTTATCAGAGCTACGGCTTGCCCAAGGTCATCCAGCCAGGTGCAAGTGGAGGAGTGGGGAATCAAACCCGATTCTCCCAGATTAGAATCCGTGCACTTAACCACTACACCAAACTCCAGAACCCCACCTGGGATTTGGAGGCTGGCAACTTTAAGTCCAACACTCTTGTGTCATACAGTGGCCAAAACCCCAGGTGCCCTCAGGTGGTCCACCAGCGGAGCAAGAACTCCAGAAACCCTCCCACTCTTGCCCCCCAAGGACCAAGAATGCAGAGCATCACGGCCCCAGACAGAGTGTTTCATCTATACGTGGTGGCTAATAGCCATTCATGCACCTCTGCTCTATATGTTTATCCAATCCCCTCTTGAAGCTGTCTATGCTCGTAGCCGCCACCACTTCCTACAGCAGTGAATTCTACATGTTCATTACTCTTTGGGTGAAGAAGTGCTTCCTTTTATCTGTTCTAAGCCTACTGCTCATTAATTTCATCGAGTGCCCACGAGTTCTTGTATAGTGAGAAAGGGAGGAAAGTACTTCTTTCTCGACCTGCTGTATCCTATGCATAATTCTGTAAACCTCTATCGTGTCACCCCTCGATGGTCATTTCTCCAAGGTTATCTTTCACCCCCTTCACTCTTTCCAAAGAGGTACCCATAGTTTAAATATGTATTGTTAAGCTCACTTGTTTACAGCGAACCAATGAGCTGACTAACCAGTCCAGGAGATGACTAAACCAGCTACAAACCAAGTGATTGCACCATGTTCTGCTTTTGGAAGGTAACAGCGTTCCGTGCGCCTTGGTGTTTAGTCATGCCGGCCACATGACCACAGAAACGTCTTCGGACAGCGCTGGCTCTTCGGCTTTGAAACGGAGATGAGGACCGCAACCCTAGAGTCGGATTCGACTGGCTTTCGAGCAAGGGAACCTTTACCTTTACTTTTTACAGTTCACAGCCAACTGTCTTAGATCCTAGGACATGCAGAAATCCAGTGCAGAACTTGGATTCCTCTTCTTGCAGAACTTGGACTATTCTTAGGTAGCATATGAAGAGCCCGACCTCTCAGTTTGGTGTAGTGGTTAAGTGCACGGACTCTAATCTGGGAGGAACCGGGTTTGATTCCCCCACTCCTCCACTTGCAGCTGCTGGGTGACCTTGGGCAAGCCATAGTTCTGGCACAGCTGTTCTTGAAAAAGAGCAGTCTCTGTCAGAGCTCTCTCAGCCCCACCTGATTCACAGGGTGTCTGTTGTGGGGAGGGGAAGGGAAAGGAGTTTGTGAGCCGCTCTGAGACTCCTTTGGGTAGTGAAGGGCGGGGTATAAATCCAATCTCTTCTTCTTCACTTCTGTCGTCGCTGATATTTTGCGCCGTATCTCCTGCTACTTTATTGAGCACCAACGGAGTGAGAAGAGAACTTTCGAGAACACGTTAGGTAATCCATTGTCCCTTCAGATGGCTTACCATAGTATTGCCCAGATGACTGATAGCAGAGGCGCCCTATTTTTCTGCATTGCTGGCACACTTCCTTCTTGTGCTTGAACAGGTCGGATTGTGCAAGGATCACACGCCCTCTCTGAGGGAACCTCTCCCTCTGTTTCTGTGAGACTCTGTGTGTGCTGCTTGTCTGCAGCTCGTGGAGAGAGGCAACAGGCAACCTCTCAGGGTCAGGAATTCTGCTGTCTCTCTGGAATGAGTGCTTCTGCTGCAGCTCTTGCAGACACGGGGCAGAATGATCCGCTCTTAGCAGAGTTTGTACCCCACCGAAGTCCCTCCCCTTCTCAAACCCCACCCTCCTCAGGCTCCACCCCCAAAATCTCCAGGTATTTCCCAACCCGGAGCTGGCAACCTTAGTGACGCTCCTCCGCTGGCTGTCAAAAACCATTGAAAGTGGGGAGAAGAGGCTGCTTAAAACCCTAGATGTCCCCTCCCACATTGTTCTGAGTGCTATTCTGGAGTTGCGGATTACCCTGGGAGAACTGAAAAAGGGGGGTTCGAGCGGGATATAAAGTCGAAAGTTAAATAAATAAATAAATAAATAAATAAATAAACTGTAAAAGGTAAAGGTCTCCCTTGCTTGAAAGCCAGTCGAATCCGAGTCTAGGGATGCAGCGCTCATCTCTGTTTCCAAGCCAAAGAGCCAGCGCTGTCCGAAGACTTCTCCGTGGTCATGTGGCCGGCATGACTAGATGCCGAGGCGTACGGGACGCTGTTACCTTCCCACCGAAGCGGTACCTATTAATCGACTTGCAGTTTCTTGCTTTCGAACTGCTAGGTTGGCAGGAGCTGGGGCCAGAGACGGGAGCTCACTCCGTCATGCAGCACTCGGGTCTCGAACTGCCAAGCTACCGAGCTTCTGGTTTGCAACTCAGCGTCTTAACCTCTGACCTCGGTCTCATTAAGAATCACTGCTTTTGTTAGGTTTGAATTAGTTGTGCCCTTAGCCCCTAAACAGAGTTACAGACTCCTGAGACCAATGACTGGTTAGTTTGGATTATTTCCAGTTCCGCGGGACCTGGATGTTCCACCAGGCAGAGATGTTCCACCAGGCGCTTTGTTGAGGACAGCGACGGTTTCCACTCTAGCTGTCCACCCTCTTCTGCTCTCCAGATCGGTCGTCCCTCCTCCTCCCCAGCCCACGTAGTAGAGGTAGCCGGGCAGTCCGGAATGGGGAGTGGTTTCGGTTCACCATCAGGAGTTTTAGCTTTATTTATTGGTACTGTTGTATTTTAATTGTAGAGTTTTTATGTTTTTATTTACTTCACTTCAGGGGTCATTTCGTAGAAAAAGAGGTGTAGGAGCTCATTAGCATAACTCATTAGCATAACTTATTTGCATGTGCCACACCCCCTGACATCACTGGAAGTGTGTCAGAAGGCAACACCCACTGCTCAGGCGCCACTGGACTGTTTTGGTTTGCTAGCTATTGGGGGGGGGGAACGTGCATATCTGTCCTCGCAGAGGAGGGAGAGCTTGTACCTGAATAAAACTTGGTCTTAAGGGTGCCACTGGACTGTTTTGGACTGGGGGGCTCTGCAACTTACCTGGCTGCTTCTTGCTCTGACTGAGGGCTGCTGGGAGCAGGGGGTGGGGCTTGTTGCATGTGCCCGCCCCCTGGGCTCTTTACTGCCGGAGCCCCGCTCCTGTGCCCCCCCCCACAGGAAATGATCCCTGCTTTTGTGCATCCCCCAGAGCCCTGCAGTAGCAGGGATGGGCGATTCAAAAACCTAAAATACTACTACTATTACTAATAATAATAGTAATAGTAATAATAATTTGTTGTCGAAGGCTTTCACGGCCGGAGTTCATTAGCTGTTGTAGATTTTCCGAGTTGTATGTACCTCCTCAGGAAACAGTCCATATACAATGACTCATAGTCCATATACAATGACTCAGCCCTACCCCACCTTCCTGAGTAGATATAAATTACCTGCCTACCCATTTCTCTTCTCACCTTGACATAGAGAGAGCACTCCGTCTTTCTGTGTTATATCTCTGAGGATGCCAGTCACAGCTGCTGGAGAAACATCAGGTCCAACAATGCCAAAACCACGGCCATACAGCCTGGAAAATCTACAACAGCTAATAATAATAATGGTGCCTCTTTTGTTTGCAACCTAACATTTCAGATCTCTTCAAATCAGGAATTTTGACAACAACTGTACGAGGAAGGAAGGAAGGAAGGAAGGAAGGAAGGAAGGAAGGAAGGAAGGAAGGAAGGAAGGAAGGAAGGAAGGAAGTCAGTCAGTCAGTAAGTCAGTCAGTCAGTCAGTCCTTGGAGAACCAAGTGGAGCATTATAAATTAACATGCTCGACATCAATAAAGGAACGGCATCCAAACCATAGAAGCAGAGGTCATTTCGGGGGGGAACGCAGTTCCCCCGGGTGAGGTACGGGGGGTGGGGCACATGACAAAGCCCCGCCCCCTGCTTCCGGCTGCCCCGCTTCCGGCCCTCATTCAGCCAGGAGGAGGCAGGAGGAGAGGGAGAGTAAGTTGCTTCCTCCCTGCCTCTCCCCACCCCTGCCTGCCTGGGGCCAGGGAGGGCCTTCACGGGGCTTCCTTGCACTCCCGCCGGCCGGGACCGTTGGGGGCGGGGTGTGTGGCCTTATGACACACTTCCGGTGATGTCAGGGGGTGTGGCATATGCTAATGAGTTATGCTAATGAGTTCCCCTAGCTCTTTTTCTACGAAACGACCCCTGCATAGAAGCACTGTCTGATGAACATTACAGTTTTTTTTAAAAATTGTCTGCAGATCCTAGGCTTCTTTCAGAGGCCCATATACACCCACAGAGGATTTCCTGTTCTCTGATAAAAGATGAACAGTGGTCACTATAGGTGTGGAGGGGGAGGTATTTGTGAATTTCCTGCATTGTGCAGGGGGTTGGACTAGATGACCCTGAAAGCCCCTCCCAACTCTATGATTCTACGAGAAATGGCACACACATAACAAACAGGGAAATCCCTGTGAAGTCCTATCCAGTTCACAGACTGGTCACTAGTTTCTTTGCTTATGAAGCAGCTCTTCCAAAGGCAGAATAAAGCCCTCATATATGCACTAGAGATCAGTTACTGCCCTTTCAGCTTTCTCTCAGTGCCCCATGCGTCCTCCCCTCGGCCCCCTCGGCCCCTCCACCTCTTCAGGGAGCAGGCTTTTAGACCCTGCCGCCTTTCCGGCAGCCGCTCTGCATCCAGGACCACAACACAAAACTTCGTTTACTTAGGTTTGCCAGCCTCCAGGTGAGGCCTGGAGCTCTTCCAGAACTGCAACTGACCTCCAGACTACAGAGATCAGTACCCCAGGAGGAAATGGCAACTTTGGAGGGTGGACCGACTGACCGCCCTCTTCTACTAGGGTTGCCAGCTTCCAGGTGGGGCCTGGAGCTCTCCTGCTATTACAATTGATCTCCAAACTGCAGAGATCAGTTGCCCTGGAGAAAACGGCTGCTTTGGAGGGTGGACTTTGTGGCAGAGTGCAACAGAAGGCAGAAGAGTTCCATTCCGCCGATGGGTCTGGATCCAACCCTTGTGCTGGGGGGAGGAGAACACCTTGTGTGACACGGTTCCCTCTTATCTTATGAATTACGGCCGAGGAGCAGTGGGGGATATGGAATGGTACAGTATAGCCTGATCTCGTCAGATCTCGGAAGCTCGGCAGAGTCAGTATTTGAATGGGAGACGACCAGAGGTCGATTCGGGGGGGATCGCGGGGGATCGCAGTTCCCCCGGGTGAGGTGCAGGGGGGCGGGGCACAAGACGAATCCCCGCCCCTTCTTCCGGCCACCCCCTTCTTCCAGCCTCATTCTGTTGCAGAAGGAGGAAGAAGCAGGAGGGTAAGTTGGCGTCCTCCCCCTCTGCCTGGCCGAGGCCACTCCACGTGGCCTCCGCAAGGACTCCCAGCCCCATCCAGGAGCTTCCCAGAGGTAGCTGTGTTAGTCTGTTGCTGCAAAATAGTCCAAGAGTTCAAATAGCACCTTTAAGACTAACAAATAGCACCTTTAAGACTAACCTTTAAGACTAAGACTAACTGAGTGGTGGGTGTGGCCTTATGACACACTTCCGGCGATGCCAGGGGGTGTGGCCTTATGACACACTTCCGGTGATGTCAGGGGGTGTGGCATATGCTAATGACTTATGCTAATGAGTTCCCCTAGCTCTTTTTCTACGAAACGACCCCTGGAGATGACCAAGGAAGCCTTTGAAGGCAGTGGCAAACCACCTCTGCTTAATCAGTTGCCTTGAAATACCTCCAGGGTTCCCATAAGTTGGCTGCAACTAGAACGCACTTTATTTATTTATTTATTTATTTATTTTGGTATTATGTGCATGTGGTGTATGTGCTTGTGTGTGTGGAAGTCCTGGTGACTTCTGGCAACCAGGCCCGTAGCTATGGTGGGGCTTTGGGGGGTTCCGCTCCCCCTTTCTTAAAAGCACAGCCTCACAAGAATGTCTCCTGCAGATGCTTTTTCAATCATTTAAAAACCTTTAAGCAGAGTGGGGGTGCTCTAGTTGACTAACTGTCTTACTGAGCAAGAGGGTTGGAGTAGATGACCTCTAGAGTCCCTTCTAACTCTGTGTCAAGAAACTTTAAGAGAGTTTTTTTCTGCCTAGGTTTCAGCTTTCTTGACTACAGAAGTCATCACCCTCACCTGCCGACTTGTTCTCAGAATTGTTGCTTAGGCTGGCAGAATTTATTAACTTGCAGCAGCTGAGAACTGTCATCTAAAGTGGCTGACAGCTTACAGTTTAGAGCTCTATCCTGGTAATGGATTTCTATTGGCTAAATGGTTTTTCTTTTTGCACTAACTGCAGCCCCACCAGAAAAAAAAAAAATTGCCCCACAACCCACAAAATCCTGGCTGTGGCCCTGCTGGCAACCCCTAGTGGGGTGAGTACATTTCATAGGGCTGTATTGATACTGCCTGTCTTTGTGTCCCAGCCCTGGTATTCCTTGGAAGTCGCCCTTCCAAGTACTTGCCAGGGTCAGCCCTGCTTAGCTTCCGAGATCTGACGAGATTGGGCTTGCCTGAGCTATCCAGGTCAGGGTGCTAGACAACACTTTACACACGCACGCACACACACACAGAGCAGCTGTACCCATCTGGAGGTGCCCTCCTAGCTTCTGGTGGTGAAAAATGTCATCAAGTCACAGCCAGCTTAAGAACATAAGAGAAGCAGGCGTCATTTCCTGCAGGAGCGCACAGGAGCGGAGCTCCGGCAGTAAAGAGCTCAGGGGGCGAGCATATGCAACAAGCCCTACCCCTTGCTCCCAGCAGCCCTCAGTCAGAGCAAGAAGCAGCGAGGTAAGTTGCAGAGCTCCCCCTGGTCCAAAACAGTCCAGTGGCACCTTTAAGACCAAGTTTTATTCAGGTACAAGCTCTCCCTCCTCTGCGAGGACAGATCTGCACGTTCTCCCCCCCCCAATAGCTAGCAATCCAAAACAGTCCCGTGGAGCCTGAGCGGTGGGTGTTGCCTTCTGACACACTTCTGGAGATGTCAGGGGGTGTGGCATATGCAAATAAGTCATGCGAATGAGTTATGGTAATGAGCTCCTGCACCTCTTTTTCCACGAAATGACCCCTGAAGAGAAGTCACATTGGATCATTCAGGACAATGGCCCATCCAGTCCAACACTCTATGTCACACAGTGGCCAAAACCCAAGTGCCATCAGATGGTGCCATTATATTTATATTTATTTATTTATTTATTTATTTTTGCGATTTCTATGCCGCCCTACCCAGTGGCTCAGGGCGGCTAACAACAATGTTTAAAATAGTAAAACAATATTGAGATGGATAAGCTCAATATGTTCCTGGCGGGTAAAACAGAAGAACAATTTAATTTGAAATGGCAAAAGGCTATAAAGTGGTATGAAGTAAAAGGTTGATTTAACCCCCAAACGTATGCAACTATAACAAGATTATATGTAAAGTTGAAAACTTAAAATAAACTTATTAAAAAAAAATAGTAAAACAATAAAACAATTATATATACAATAAAACTGGTGCTTCAAATCTATACAGATCTACACATTATATAAGATGCTCGGCGGCTCTTATTTGTGGCCCACAGCTTAATGGTGAAAGCGCCACAGCGCTCCATGGAATCTGGTAGGAGGACGGCACATCAAGATGGTATAGCGATGGTGGTGGCGGCGGCTCCTACCCGAAGGCCTGGTGGAAGAGCTCCGTCTTGCAGGTCCTGCGGAACTGCACTAGGTCCCGCAGGGCCCAGATCTCCTCCGGGAGCTCATTCCACCAGGAAGGAGCCGCCACCGAAAACGCCCTAGATCTAGTATGGGCGAGCCTCACAGCTCGGGGGCCTGGAACTTCCAACCGGTGAAGCCTCCCCGATTATGGCGACCCCATAGGGTTTTCAAGGCAAGAGTCAAACAGAGCTGGCTTGCCGTTGCCTGAAACTGCATAGCAGCCCCGGATTTCCTTGGCGGTCTCCCATATGAGGGCTGACCCTGCTTAGTTTCTGAGGTCTGATGAGATCGTGGCAGCCTGGACCATGCAGGTCAGAGTCAGCAATAGTGCTCCCAGATCTCAGCCATAGAATCCCATTTGCCTTCACTCGAGGGCCAAATATGCGCTCCACTCGCTTTTTGCATGCCTATGTGGGAAGAGGGAAAGTTTTAAATGGGCTTGTAGTAGGTTTTCTAATAGTCAGGAGAGAAGGCTGTGTTAGAAGCATGTTTTATTATTGCAAGATTTCTTGCCATGTAAGCCGCCCTGAGCCCTACGGGGGAGGGCGGGATATAAGTTTAATAAATAAATAAATAAATAAATAATAAATAGAATGCCTTCCCAAGAGGACTCTGCGGCAGAAAAGGGTGCAGGACCCGCCAGAGTGGTATACGACTTTAGGGACAGAAAGCCGAAGTAAAGGCAGAAGGACTTGGAAAATGGCCTTTTGAAGCGAAGAACAAGAAGATGATCAGAGATTTCTCTCATAACAGCTAATAACATAACATAAAAACAGTGAATTGTTATAAGCAAGAACTCTTCAAGTATATTGTGATAGTACTAACATTTTTACTAACAGTGAAAAGGTCTCCTCCTCTTGGGGATTTAGTTCAGTGTGGTTTGCTTTCCTTTATCCTTAGTTGTAGTCCCTTCCCTAATATTTCTTTGTAGTTTTTGTAGTATTTGCAAGTTTTGTAGTATTATATATATATACAAGAATGCCTTCCCAGGCACATGCACGCTGTCTAGGATGTGATGTTCAAAAACATTGCTTCAATACTTTTTAGTGGGTCTGCGGTTGGATAGCTCAAGGATGGGTTAAAAAGCTTTCCCTGCCATTCTCTGAGCCCCTCATGCTTCAAACAACAAGAAGAAAAGATTGGATTTATACCCCGCCCTTCACTCGGAGTCTCAGAGCAATTCTAGGAGGTGTAAATCAACCACAATCCTCTATGCATTACCAGTTTAGCACCTAGTGGGGTGACACCATTGTGTGTGTGTAAAGGGCTACCAAGTCGCAGCCAGCTTATGAAAACCACAGGGTTTTCGAGGCAAGAGACTAACAGACACTATTAGCTATTTATTTACATGCTATTTTAGACCATCAAAACAGGAGGTATGTTCCTCATTGCTGTTCCACTAAATGCACAGGAGGCATTCAAGATGTGACTGAGTGAACTCTGAGATAATAGTTAAGCAGGAAGAAAGAGCATCCCTGTTCAATGGAAGGGTGTGTGGCAAATGGCAAAGTTAGATTCAGCATTTGGCTTCAGGCTTAATGCACCGCATCTCAGACCCAGCTGCCTTCTACTTGTATATATTTTTTCTAGATCTTAAAATAATGTCAAAATAACAGATAGATCCACATAAAGGCACAGGAGTTTTTTTTAATTATTCCATTCTAAAAGCTGAACAGCAACTCGTGTATCTTAATGCAGCTTACAAACGCCTATCCCTCCCCCTCCCCACAATAGACACCCTGTGAGGTAGGTGGGACTGAGAGAGGCAGAGAGCTCTTTCGAGGACTGCGCTTGAGAGAACAGCTCTGACAGAACTATGGCTTGCCCAAGGTCATCCAGCAGCTACAAGTGGAGGAGTGGGGGATCAAACCCAGTTCTCCCAGATTAGAGTCCGCGCACACTTAACCACTACACCAAACAAACCTCAGGAAACAATGGTGGGGGGCACTGAAGAAAGATCTTGCCTCTCCACACCTTCTCAAGAACCTGGGCTTACCACACGACGACTGAGTCCCCGCAATCTGCCCTGAGCTGGCTACAGCTTCACCGAACTGTTTACTAACGGCTTATCACAGAGGCCCCAGCGGCTTTTTTTTTTTTTAATCAACAGTACCCTTTACATTTATCCTACCAAAGTAAATAGGTCCCATCTGGTCCTCACATATTTTATGCAGGCAGCTGCAAGGCAGTCAGTAATGAATAAACACATTCAGGGGTTTTTCACCTGATGATTCTCCGCATCTCCCTTCAGGCCCTGGGAACACAGGAGCCATTAATATATTTATTAAGCTCCAGGACTTCTGCTACTTTTCACCCTAACAAGAGATCTTATTTCACTTATCTGGGAAAAAGAGAGGGGGGAAAAACCAAGTGCATTGTCTTTTAAAAAGGAGTGTGACCCCCCCCCCCACATACACACTGTTTGACTCTACAGGTGTACATTCACACAATCACTTGTAGAAGAAGAGGAGGAGACTGGATTTATACCCCGCCCTTCACTACCCAAAGGTGTCTCAGAGTGGCTTACAAACTCCTTTCCCTTCTCCTCCCCACAACAGACACCCTGTGAGGTAGGTGGGGCTGAGAGAGCTCTTGACAGAAACTGCTCTTTTTCAAGAACAGCTGTGCCAGAACTACGGCTTGCCCAAGGTCATCCAGCCAGGTGCAAGTGGAGGAGTGGGGAATCAAACCCAGTTCTCCCAGATTAGAGTCCGCGCCCTTAACCACTACACCAAACTGGCTCCCAGTTTGCACAGACAGGGTCAAAACTCATTCACATATTAATATTGCCTGTCAGTAGGGTTGCCAGCTCTGGGTTGGGAAACACCTGGAGATTTTGGAGATGGAGCCCGGGAGGAACATAAGATGGGCCAAGGGCCCGTCCGGTCCAACACTCTGTCACACAGTGGCAGAAAATGCCAGGTGCCATCAGGAGGTCCAGCAGTGGGGCCAGGACACTAGAAGCCCTCCCACTGTCCCCCCCCCAAGCACCAAGAATACAGAGCACCCCTTGCCCCAGACCAAGAGTCCCTATCTATACCTTGTGGCTAATTGCCACAGATGGACCTCTGCTCCATATGCTTATCCAGGGGTCATTTCGTAGAATAAGAGGTGCAGGAGCTCATTAGCATAATTCATTAGCATAACTTATTTGCATATGTCACACACCCCTGACATCACCGGAAGTGTGTCAGAAGGCAACACCCACTGCTCAGGCTCCACTGGACTGTTTTGGATTGCTAGCTATGGGGGGGGGAACGTGCAGATCTGTCCTCACAGAGGAGGGAGAGCTTGTACCTGAATAAGTGATGCTCTGTCTTCTTGGTGCTTGGGGGGGGGGTCAACAGTGGGAGGGCTACTAATGTCCTGGCCCCACTGGTAGACCTCCTGATGGCACTGGTATTTCTGGCCACTGTGTGATACAGAGTGTTGGACTGGATGGGCCTTTGGTCCCAGAGATATAAACTTTATAAAGGACACAGGCAAACCCAATTAACAATTTTATTTTTTTACTCAAAATACAAACAAAATCAATTGATTCCCAGCAGTGAAAGCAATTGATGTACTGGGGAACCCACAAAATCCCGATAAATGTATTTAATCAAATACAAGACTCAGGCCTGTAGCTATAGTGGTAAGGTAAAGGTAAAGGTTCCCTTGTTCGAAAGCCAGTCTAGTCCGACTCTAGGATTGCGGTCCTCATCTCCGTTTCAAAGCCGAAGAGCCAGCGCTGTCCGAAGACATTTCCGTGGTCATGTAGCCGGCATGACTAAACACCAAGGCGCACGGAACACTGTTACCTTCCCACCGAAGTGGTCCCTATTTATCTACTTGCAATTTTTTGCTTTCGAACTGCTAGGTTGGCAGGAGGCGGAGCTGGAACTAGAGATGGGAGCTCACTCCATCATGCGGCAACTCGGGTCTCGAACTGCTGAACTACTGACCTTCCACAGCCTGCAGTTCAGCATCTTAACCACTTGAGCCACCGCAGCTCCAGCTATAGTGGTACAAAGCACAAAAAACGGCTGGCTGAAATCACTAGAGGTGAACAGAAAAAAATTATAAAAATAATATTTTAATCCCGAGTTCAATAACACAATACCCATATAACTAGATAAAGCCAAGGTGTTCTTACAAAAAACAACAGTAGTGCAGAGAAGTATAAAGTCCCAAAAACCTCAATGTGTCCCACTCCTGTTGTATTGTAATTCCATAGTCCAACTTGACATACACTCATCACAGAGTGAACTCTACTTCTCTGCACTACTGTTGTTTTTTGTAAGAACACCTTGGCTTTATCTAGTTATATGGTTATTGTGTTATCGAACTCAGTATTAAAATATTATTTTTATACATTTTTTTGTTCACCTTTAGTGATTTCAGCCAGCCGTTTTTTGTCCTTTGTGCTATTTCATGTACGCTGGTTCCCTTCCTTTTTTTTTTTTTGTTATCCTGTAGCTATAGTTGGGCAACTTGGGGCCTGCCCCCCCGATTTACTGCCAAGGGCCCCCTGACTTCCAATTTTTTTATTTTATTTGTGGCTCTCCCTTGGGGGGGTGTAAGGGGTGCCCCCCAACTTATTTAAAGGCCCCCCGAGTTAAAAAAAATCCTGGCTAAAGGTCTGGCAAGACTAAGTTTTTTCCAAAGGATACCATAAAAGGGGGAGTACTTTGCACTTCCATCCATACCAGTTGCTTGCGGGCAAGGTAAGAGCCCTGGATGGGCCAGTTCCGGCCCCTGGGCCTTATGTTTGACACCCCTGGTCTAGGGAGTTATGAGGGTACATAGGGCAGAAGGAGGTATACGGCAGTGAGAGAGGCTGGGTCAGATGAGGGGATGGGAAATCAGACCTGATCTCCCTTTTATTTTATTATTTTTTTTACAGCACAGCTATCACTCGCTTTCAAACCCCTGCCCTATCTGATCTAAAGCTACTGTTAATTGTTGGGTCGGTAAGAGGATGAGCAGGCCGAGACTGCATGCATTATGGAGATCTGGGTGGGTAAGGTGAAAAGAGTTTATTTTTCCCAATTAGCTCCACCTGGATTTTCAGTTCCGCTGCAGCCGAGGCCAGGTGGGTGGAAAGGCAAGGGCACTGTGATCTACTGCAATTAGATCTCCCTTGCTAGGCCCTGTAAGCTACCCCAGCTGTCTGCATGTAGCAGTTAGGTGTGCATGGCTGATGTTAGGCGCTAGGGACAAATTAGAGATTGCGTTGGATGGTGTACAACCCAGCGCGCTACCAAACCAGTTCTGCTCAAATTATTTTTGCCCGGCTTCCACCTGGAGACCAAGCCCTATGAGGAAAGGCTGAGAGACTTGGGAATGTTCAGTCTGGAGAAGAGGAGGTTGAGGGGGGACAGGATGGCTCTCTTGAAGTATCTGAAGGGCTGTCACTCAGAGGAGGGCAGGGAGCTGTTCCTGGTGGCAGCCGAGGAGAGGACTCGCAAGAATAGGTTTAAATTCAGGGCGGGGAGGTACCGGCTGGACATTAGGAAAAACTTTTTTGACAGTCCGAGTTGTGCAAGAGTGGAATCAGCTGCCTAGGGAGGTGGTGAGCTCTCCCTCACTGGCAGTCTTTAAGCAGCGGCTGGACAAACCCTTGTCAGGGATGCTCTAGGCTGATCTTGTAACGAGGAGGGGGTTGAACTTAGATGGTCTTCATGGTCCCTTCCAATTCTGTGATTTTATGATTCTACAATTCTGTATATGGTTTAATATTATCAGATAGGAATTGGGAGTTTCTGCTCTGGACTAGGTGAATAATAAATGGTGAAAAAAACTTTCTATAGTCCCTTGGTCATGGACAAGTCATTTCCTGCTAAGCTGCTATTCTTTGCAAGATGTGTGGGACCTATTATGATGGTCTGTATTCAGAGTTTTCACAGATCCAGATGGCTTCTCAATAAGTTTGGGGGACTTCCTAGTAGACATGACTGATAGGTCTATTGAAGCCGTGGTGGGCCGGATCTGGTTCCGGTATGGCGCTGCGATGGGCGGCTTCTTGGCCGCTCCCGAGCCACCCGATCCTCTTTCGCTTTTTTGGAGCCCCCCGAGTTCCGGGTGGGCTCTGCTTGGTCTCTTGGAGGGAGACCAGGTGGCAAGGAGTTTGTTCCAGCCCCCCTCATGTCTGGCAAAGATGGGGGTGTGGCTGGCTTCTCTCCGAAGCAGGAGCGTTTTGAAGGAGCAGGGGCATGTTCGCCATGTTCTTGCGTAGCAGCGACCAGCTGTTTTAAGAAACCAAGGATTTTAAAATGCAGCGGATAAGAGAAAAATAGAAGCAACCTGCAAGAATTCGAACAACAGAAACCTTCTTGAAATACCCCCAAGATATGTTGCCAAATAAATGGGAAAAGGCGGCTGAGAAAAAAACAAGGGCAGTGACTATTTTAAAGAAGACAACGGGGGTAAGAAAAACAAGTTTAAATGCCGAATTTACTAACTTTTGAAAGCAACTCTGACAGTGTACTTTTAGGAAGTTTTGCAATTAAACCACTGAACTATACTGTATTTCCTACTGGAATAAAAACAGAAGTGTAACTTAACTTAAAAATGGCGATGGCAGAAAATAATTTGGAAGAGGAAGACTGGAAAAACATTGAAATTGGGAACTTAACGTGGGAGCAATTCCAAAAAATCTTGATAGAGGAAATACAAAATGCAGTTTCAACAACTTGTAAAAAGATTCTAGAGAAACCCTCTACCTTAATGGAATTGGAAAACGAGAAAGAAACAACAAAGGAACAACAAAAGGAGATGTCTCAGGAAACACCATCTTTATTAAAGGAAAGTGAGAAAAAAGACATTAATCAAGGATATATTCAAAAAGAAAAGAGCAACTCGAATGATAAAAAGGTTGGAACACTTTCCCTATGAGGAAAGGTTAAGGCGCTTAGGGCTCTTTAGCTTGGAGAAACGACGACTGAGGGGTGACATGATTGAGGTTTATAAGATTATGCATGGGAAAGAGCAGGTAGAGAAAGAGGTACTTTTCTCCCTTTCTCACAATACAAGAACCCGTGGGCACTCCATGAAATTGCTGAGCGGTCGGGTTAGAACGGATAAAAGGAAGTACTTCTTCACCCAAAGAGGGATTAACACTTGGAATTCACTGCCACAGGAAATAGTGGCAGCTACAAGCATGGACGGCTTCAAAAGGGAATTAGATAAGCATATGGAGCAGAGGTCCATCAGTGGCTATTAGCCACAAGGTATAGATAGGGACTCTGGGGCAAGTGATGCTCTGTCATCTTGGTGCTTGGGGGGGGGGGGTC
>NW_015161411.1:1288159-1290565 GCF_001447785.1 Gekko japonicus
TACTACCTCGATGTATAGTCAGCCTTGTGGCTCAGATACAGTCTGAATCCTGGTTAAAATTACCCCCCCAAAAAATTAATTCTCCAGGGCAGGGCTGTACCTAATGGGACTCTAGAAGCCTCCTGGTTTTTCTGCCTTTGTGCAACTCCAAAAACAGGATTGCGGTTGTTGTTTTTAGCACTGGCCTGGTCCGGCAGAGTGTGGCCCGTGGGCTGCGTTCGGCACAGAGAGTCGCCAGTTATGCACGTCAGCCTGTCGAAGTGGGTTTGTCCACCCGATCAAACTGAATGCATTCATTCCTAATTGTGTATGACTGGTGGTGCCGGTCGATCGCAGATGGGACATCCTGGCTCCCCGTGGAAATTCAATTTTCAGTGATTCCTAGTAAGAGAGGCACAGAAGGCAGCTCACGTTCAGATGATAAGACCAATAAGTCATTTGTTGCGTCGAGGTTTCCTTCCTTTTCTAAATTTCCCCATCAATATTAGCCATTCATGTAATGGCTTTTCATCTGCCTAAGTGAACTCGCTGAGCTACAATTGGAGATATTTATGATTGTTTGCCTGGCAATTTTACTGGCTTCCCTTCCCCTTTATTCCCTATTTCCTTTGGCTTTTTAATATCATAAGAAGAAAATAGCACCTGTTATATCACCCAAGAGCTGAATGCTACCATTAAAATTCTTTTTTATCCTCTAATAATGATGTGTCATATTTGTATCCCATGACTCCTCCAGGTAGTTTAGGGTTGCATACAACTCACAACTACCTGTGAGGTATAAATAGACTGAACAGTGACTGCTATGACATGGAAGTAAGCCCCACTAAGTTCAATTAGACTTCCTCCCCAACTATACTTAGGATTGCAACCTAAGAGTTTTGTAGTAAGCTCAGGGGCCATTTCCTGCGGGAGCACACAGGAGCGGAGCTCCGGCAGTAAGAAGCCCAAGGGCTGGGCACATGCAACAAGCCCCACCCCCTGCTCCCAGCAGCCTTCAGTTCGGCCACAAGGAGCAAGAAGCAGCCAGGTAAGTTGCAGAGGCCCCCCTGGCCTGCCTTCAGGTACAAGCTCTCCTTCCTCTGTAAGGGTAGATCTGTGCATTCCCCCCCCATAGGTAGCAATCCAAAACACCAGTGGCACCTTTAAGACCAAGTTTTATTCAGGTACAAGCTTTTCCAACCTTGTGAGGACAGATCTGCACGTCGTCCCCCCCCCCAATAGCGAGCAATCCAAAACAGTCCAGTGGAGCCCGAGTGGTGGGTGTTGCCTTCTGACACACTTCCGGTGATGTCAGGGGGTGTGGCATATGCAAATACGTTATGCTAATGAGCTCCTGCGCCTCTTTTTCTATGAGATGACCCCTGCCTCCAGCTCACACATTTTTGTCTTAGCCCAGGAAGGATGGCTCCAGAGCAAGCTAATTTAACGCAGTGATCAAATCGCTCGCTCACAACTTTAATGCCAGTAGCTCACAAAGTAGAATTTTTGCTCACAAGACTCCACAGCGTAGAGGGAACACAGACAAGGATGTGTTCAAACCTGGTCTTTACTTCTGAATTCCCTAGTTGGACGAAAAGGTACTCAACTCTAATGGATCCGGTTCTTCAGAAGGATGGGCACAGCGGTGGTGGCCAGGAGACGGGTGTTCCTGCCAATGGCATTTGGGGTTCCACATGGTTTGATGTAAGCGGCTTTGCGTCCCCATTGGGGAGAAGGTTGGGATATTATAAATGAAGCAAATATATTTCCTATAATAATTTAGTACCTATGTGAAGGTCATCCGGAGATTCAGGCCCAGTGTTACCAGTATGCAATATTCAGGCCCAGTGTTACCAGTAATGCCCAGTCAGTTTGGTGTAGTGGTGAAGTGCGTGGACTCTAATCTGGGAGAACCGGGTTTGATTCCCCACTCCTCCACTTGCACCTGGCTGGATGACCTTGGGCAAGCCATAGTTCTGGCTCAGTTGTTCTTGAAGAAGAGACGTTTCTGTCAAGAGCTCTCTCAGCCCCACCTGCCTCCCAGGGTGTCTGTTGTGGGGAGGGGAAGGGAAAGGAGACGGTAAGCCGCTCTGAGACTCCTCTGGGTAGTGAAGGGCGGGGCATCAATCCAATCTCTTCTTCTTCTCTTCATCCAGCTCTGCCACTTCTCTTATCTGGTTTTATGTAGGTTGTGGATTTGCTTAACTAGTGCCTAATGCGGTGGTGGGAAGGAGGAGAGTGAACAAATTAAAGCTTAGCCCGGATGAGACAGACGTGTATTTAGAGAGGGTTTGGCAAATCTGGGAGGTGGGAGTCAACCTGTGCCGGATAAAATTTTACTGTCTGGGAAGAAGAAGAAGAAGAAGAAGAAGAAGAAGAAGAAGAAGAAGAAGAAGAAGAAGAAGAAGAAGAAGAAGAAGAAGAAGA
>NW_015161411.1:1290774-1301619 GCF_001447785.1 Gekko japonicus
ACAAACTCCTTTCCCTTCCCCTCCCCACAACAGGCACCCTGTGAGGTAAAAGAAGAAGAAGAGATTGGATTTATACCCTGCCCTTCACTACCTTAAGGAGTCTCAGAGTGGTTTACAATCTCCTTTCCCTTCCCCTCCCCACAACAGACACTCTGTGAGGTGGGTGGGGCTGAGAGAGCTCTGAGAGGACTGCCCTTGAGGGAACAGCTCTGAAAGAACTTGTGACTGACCCAAGGTCACACCAGCAGCTGCGTGTGGAGGAGTGGGGAAACAAAACACGGTTCTCCCAGATTAGAGTCCGCGTTTCCTAGCAACTACACCAAACTGGCTCTCTTCAGGTCCAGGTTGATAGCTTGGGCCAGAGGTGTCAAACTCATTTGTTACGAGGGCCGGATCTGTCATAAATGGCACTTTGTTGGGCCGGGACATGTGTGCCATAAAATGTAATGCCGGGTACCAGAGATAGAAACTGTATAAATGACAGCAGCTGGTAAGCTCCAGGCTGGTGTATCCCCGTGGGCTAGGAGGGGGTGTAGAGGAAAACCCACATATGCGGACTGGAGAGCCAGCAGTGCAGCGCTGGGGAGATGCTCCCACGATGCCTGACTGCTGCAGATGAGGCTGTTCTGGAGCAATGGAGTGGCTGTGCCCACTCCCCCCCCCCCCAGCACTTCCCCCCTTCCCTGAGTTGCTGCGGGGCGCAAAAGAGCCCTGGATGTGCCGGATCCGGCCCCCGGGCCCTGTGTTTGACACCCCTGGCTTGGGCATTCTTCCTGTCCTGGATGCTCAAGAGTGTCTTTTACCAGCTTAGGCTGGTATACCAGGGCAACCCTTCTTGGAGAATAATGACCTGCCACAATTCTATATCTTGGTGACTTCCAGATTGGATTACTGTAATACATTTTATGTGGGGGGTTGCCTCTGAACAGTTCCCAGAAAACCACAATTGATCTAGAATGTGGCTATTTGCAGGCAGGAAAAATCTATTCAAATCACATTACACCAGCCTAATTCTAAGCGCTCATTTTTTAACCTTTGAAACTCTAAAAGTCGTAAGACCAGAGTCACAGGATGCAATGGTTGCCAATTTGGGACCAGAGAATTTCAAGAATCGCCTTTTCCAGCAGCGTTCCCCCAACATGACGCCCACGGGCACCAGGGTGCCCACCGGCACTTTACGTGGCATCTGCCAAGTGTTTCAGAAAGTGGGTGGAGCCAGGTAGTGTTCTTGCCCAGCATGGCTTCTGATTGGCTGCAGCATATCAAATTGGCTGTGATTAAAATACCATTGCTTTAAGGACAGGTGCCACCACGGTGTTGGTTTTGTTCTGTCTCTCTCTCTCTCTCCCTCCTGTTTTCTAATGTTTTGTTTAAATTACCCCTGTACTTCTCTTCAATTGGACTTGGGGGTGTGGCTTCTGCTTCCTGTGGCAGCCATTTTGTGACTGTGACCCCCATCTTGTGTCAGAATCCCAAAGGTTGGGGATCCCCATTTTCCAGGATGAACCGACCTCTGTTCTTAATAAGGCTGCCAAATCCCTCCGGGGGGCGGATTTCCCCCCGCTTTGGAGGCCCGATTTCCGCCCCCGTGGAATCGGGCCCCGGGGGAAACCCCACCCCCGTGTGCACATCACCCGGATGTGACGTCGCACGCTGGGGGCGGGGCCACAGCCATTTGAGGAGAAAACATAGAGTTTTCCCCTCAAATGGCTGTGGCCCCGCCCCCAGCATGCCTGGCGTCATGACGTCACATCCAGGTGACGTAGATGTGGCATGCGCGCACACCAGGAGCTACCCAGGAGTCCCCCGCCAAGGAGGTGAGTGCCATTTGGCAACCCTAGTTCTTAAATCATCAGGAGAGGTCCTGCTCTGTGTTCTACCACTGCCAGAAGATGTCATATAGGGCAGGGCCTTCTCAGTGAGAGCATCAAAACTCTGGAATTTCTTCTCCAGGGATACATATTTGGAACCTCTTTTCAGAAAACGGGCAAAGGCCAGCCTCTTTCAACTGGATTTGGGTCTGAATTAGTGTTGACAGTGGAGATTGTGTGGATTTTAGTTTTCACTATGTTTTTGCATGTTATGGCTTTCTGGCATCTTCTGGGCTTGTATTTTTGTTGGGTGTATTCTTTTTTATAGTTAACACTGTCCGATGCAAGCCACTTTTAGGGTATTACAGACAGCAGAGCACATTAGAAAAAACGGGGGGGGGGGAACGTGTCATACAGAGAATCTATAGACACGGAAGGAGAAATGAAAGGGGAAGAATTGTTTTACAGGGGATATGTGGGTACACAAAGGACCAGTAATTAATTCAGACCCCCAATTCTGAGGCCTCTCTAGAAATGAATCTGGCCATCTGTTCCTTTCAGTGATTTTTCATTAAAACAGCACTCTGCAGTTCACATGAACTTCAAGTGTAACTGAGCAAGCAGGGATGAAGGAAGTACCAGTTACTGTTATCTTCCAAAGGATATCACCACCAACCCAACTTTCTTGTTCAACTGCACATTTTTGGAGAGCAATTAGAAGAAGAAGAGAAGAAGAGATTGGATTTATACCCCGCCCTTCACTACCCAAAGGTGTCTCAGAGCGGCTTACAAACTCCTTTCCCGTCCCCTCCCCACAGCAGACACCCTGTGAGGTAGGCGGGGCTGAGAGGGCTCTTGACAGAAACTGCTCTTTTTCAAGAACAGCTGTGCCAGAGTTATGGCTTGCCCAAGGTCATCCAGCCAGGTGCAAGTGGAGGAGTGGGGAATCAAACCCGGTTCTCCCACTACACCAAACTAGAACTGTATTTCTTGTTATTGTTTTTTTTAAACGTATTTTCAGTGTTATTTCTTGCCCTCCAGTGGGGTAGGGTTGGAAAAGGAACAATTAACGAGGCAAGAAAAATAATAGAAACCCCCAAACGTTTCCAGTTGAGGTAAGCGAACTGGCATGTTTTACAAAAATATAATATAGATGAAACGGGTAAGATAATCAGGGTTAGAGCACCATACCAGTGAAGCAAGGCTAAATTAGTTCAGGGGTTTCTAGTTTAGGAGGGAAAGAGAACAGAGAAACAGAGATGATCAACGTAGAGAGAGAGTAAGAATGTGCCTGGCAAACTAAACTGGTGGCCACCACTATATCCTGTGGCAGTGAGTTCCACAGGTTCATACCCTGTGAGTCGGCTCCTGTTGTCTGTTCCGAGACTACTGTCCCGTCAATTCTGTTACACGTTCTAGTATGATGGGAGAAAGTTCTCTCTGTTCGCTTTCTGCATCTCATGCATAATTAAATAAACTTTTATCAACCCCTGCTTATGAGGGCCGAAAGGCATCTAGCCGGCCGCTGCTGGAAGCAGAATGCTGAAACTATACAGAGCTCTCCCTTATCTATTTTAATGTTACAAAAGATAAACCTGTTTCCTGATTTGGTGCATTTACATTGCTCCTTTCTGCAAGTTAAAAATAGGACATTTGTTGGTAGAATAGTCCAGACGTTCACATCTGCTGTTGGTAGAGAGGTCAGGACATGAAAGCACTACAGTTGCTAGAAACAGCGACTGACCCACAGCCAAAGAAACAAGTGCATACATGCCCTTTGCCAGGGCTGTGGGAGGCACCCTGCCTCAGTGGTAGAGTCCCTTCATGTTTAACCTTGACAGCCCCTAGCAAGTACGGAATTCAGCATCGGGTCAAGGATTTATCTTTCTGTATTAATTCAACCATTTTCCTAGTTGCTATGATTGCAGAGATGCACACAGGCAGCGGTGCCTGGCAAATCTTGTATCCTAGAGCAGTGGTGGCGAACCTATGGCACGGGTGCAAGAGGTGGCACTCAGAGCCCTCTCTGTGGGCACGCGTGCCATCGCCCCAGCCAGGCCCAGACCATCATTAAAGTGTCGAATTCCCTACCAAATAATTTTAAGTAAATGAAAGCATTTGGGATTGCTTTCCTTACTTTGTTTGGATCATTTTAAATTAATGTATGAGTTGTTTTTTCTAAAGTAGAAGAAGAAGAAGAAGAGGAGATTGGATTTATACCCCGCCCTTCACTCGGAGTCTCAGAGCGGCTTACAAACTCCTTTCCCTCCCCACAACAGACACCCTGTGAGGTGGGTGGGGCTGAGAGAACTCTGACACAAACTGCTCTTTTTCAAGGACAGCTGTGCCAGAGCTTGTGACTGACCCAAGGTCACATCAGCAGGTGCAAGTGGAGGAGTGGGGAATCAAACCCGGTTCTCCCAGATTAGAGTCCACGCACTTAACCACCACACCAAAGTAAAACCTCAGTATTCAAGTTAAATTGCTGTGTTGGCACTTTGCAATAAATAAGTGGGTTTGGGGTCGCAGTTTGGGCACCCGGTCTCTAAAAGGTTTGCCATCACTGTCCTAGAGTAAGGCTAAGTGCTCAGAGAATGAGAATTCAGTGTTCTGCATGAACCTGCCTATAATAGGAGTGGATGGGCCATTTCAGAGAACCAGTGGGGTGCAGTGGTTAGGAGGAGCATCAGACTAGTGTCCGGGAGACCTGGGTTCTGAGGTTGAGGGGGGACATGATTGCTCTCCCTAAGTATTTGAAGGGCTGTCACTTAGGGGAGGACAGATCACCTCACATGTCTCTTGAGAAACCTGTATAAGGGCCAAGAAGCGACAGTTAGAACCGGATATGGAACAACTGATTGGTTCAGCATAGGAAAAGGAGTACGACAAGGATGTATATTGTCACCTTGCTTATTTAATATATATGCAGAGTACATCATGCGAAATGCTGGCCTGGATGAATCACAAGCGGGAATTAAGATTGCTGGGGAAAAGATCAACAACCTCAGATATGCAGACGATACCACTCTAATGGCAGAAAGCGAAGAGGACCTAAAGAGCCTCTTGCTCAGAGTAAAAGAGGAGAGCGCAAAAGTGGGCTTGAAGCTCAACATCAAAAAAACTAAGATCATGGCATCCGGCCCCATCACTCCTTGGCAAATAGAAGGGGAAGTCGTGGAAGTAGTGACAGACTTCACGTTCCTGGGATCCCAGATCACCGCAGACTGTGACTGCAGCCATGAAATTAAAAGACGCCTGCTCCTTGGGAGGAAAGCGATGGCGAACCTAAACAGCATGATAAAAAGTAGAGACATCACCCTGCCAACAAAAATACGCATGGTCCAAGCAATGGTATTCCCAGTAGTCATGTATGGCTGCGAGAGCTGGACTATAAGGAAGGCCGAGCGCCGAAGAATAGATTCTTTTGAACTATGGTGCTGGAGAAGACTCTTGAGAGTCCCTTGGACTGCAAGAAGAACAAATCAGTCAATCCTCAAAGAAATCAACCCTGACTGTTCCCTGGAAGGCCAGATAATGAAACTGAAGCTCAAATACTTTGGCCACCAAATGAGAAGGGAGCACTCCCTGGAAAAGACCCTGATGTTGGGAAAGATTGAAGGTCAAAGAAGACGGGGACGGCAAAGGATGAGATGGTTAGACAGTGTCAGCGATGCAACGAACATGAAATTGAGCCAACTTCGGAGGACGGCGGAAGACAGGAGAGCCTGGCGGGAGATTGTCCATGGGGTCGCGAAGAGTCGGACTCGACTGTGCGACTGAACAACAACAACACTTAGGGGAGGACAGGGAGCTGTTCCTGGTGGCAGCAGAGGAGAGGACTCGCAAGAACGGGTTAAGGGCGGGGAGGTACCGGCTGGATATCAGGGAAAACATTTTTTACAGTCAGAGTTGTGCAGCAGGGGAATCAGCTTCCTCGGGAGGTGGTGAGCTCCCCCTCTCTGGCAGTCTTCAAGCAGTGGCCGGACAAACACTGGTCAGGGGTGCTCCGGCTGATCCTGCTTTGAGCAGGGGGTTGGACTAGATGGCCTCCAGGGTCCCTTCCAACTCTGTCGTCCTATGAATCCCCACTTGTGCCATGGAAGCTCGCTGGGTGATCTTGGGCTAGGTACACGGTCTCATCCTGACCTACCTCGCAGGGTTGTTGTGAGGATAAAATGGAGGAAAGGAGTATGACGTAAGCTGCCTTGAGAAAAGGTAGGGTACAAATGAAGTAAGTAAAGTAGATTAATGTCCTGGGGAAGTTCCTGGCGTGCTGCTGACCAGGAGGGCTTCTGGTGGTCGGGAACCAAGCCTCTGTAGCTCTGCGTGTGCAATAGGGGCCACTCCGTTCAGACCCTTCAGTTATAATATTGGTGTCAGCTCAATCGCTGTTAGGAATGGACAATTGCTGAGCTGAAAAGCTCACAGCTGGTGCTGCTAGTCAGGTCTGAGCTGAATGGTTGGGGCTGGCAGCTCTGGGTTGGGAAATTCCTAGAGGTTTTGGGGGTAGAGACAAGGGAAGAAGAAGAAAAGACTGGATTCACTTGGAGTCTCAGAGCGGCTCACAATCTCCTTTCCCTCCCCCTCCCCACAACAGACACCCTGTGAGGTGGGTGGGGCTGAGAGAGCTCTGTCAGAAACTGCTCTTTTTCAAGGACAGCTCTTATCAGAACTACAGCTTGCCCAAGGTCATCCAGCAGCTGCAAGTGGAGGAGTGGGGAATCAAACCCAGTTCTCCCAGACTAGAGTTCGCACACTTAACCACTACACCAAACTTAGCAGTCCTGGTCTGCCTTCAAGAAATGGACAGTTCTTAATGCCAGTCCCCAAGAACTGCCAAGCAAAAGTCCCACCAAGAAAAAATGAGAACGATAGATTTTTCTGAGTCCCTGCAATACCATTTTTTTTTGCTGTCAAGTTGCAGCCCACTTATGAAGAAGAAGAGATTGGATTTATACCCCGCCCTTCACTACCCGAAGGAGTATCATAGCAGCTTACAATCTCTTTTCCCTTCCCCTCCCCACAACAGACACCCTGTGAGGTAGTGGGGCCGAGAGAGCGCTTTCGAGGACTGCTCCTGAGAGAACAGCTCTGAAAGAACTTGTGACTGACCCAAGATCACACCAGCAGCTGCATGTGGAGGAGTGGGGAATCAAACCCACTTCTCCCAGATTAGAGTCTGCGCACTTAACCACTACCCCAAACTGGCTTGAGAGAACAGCTCTGAGAGAACTTGTGACTGACCCAAGGTCACACCAGCAGCTTCATGTGGAGGAGTGGGGAATCAAACCTGGTCCTCCCAGATTAGAGTCTGCGCACTTAGCCACTACACCAAACTGGCTTGAGATAACAGCTCTGAGAGAACTTGTGACTGACCCAAGGTCACACCAGCAGCTTCATGTGGAGGAGTGAGGAATCAAACCCGGTTCTCCCAGATTAAAGTCTGCGCACTTAACCACTACACCAAACTGGCTTGAGAGAACAGCTCTGAGAGAACTTGTGACTGACCCAAGGTCACACCAGCAGCTCCGAACTGACTCCTAACCACCACACCAAACGGAAAGGCCTGTTTGGAGAGGGGAGGGACCACATTGGGATCTAGTGCCAGAGCCCACCCTCCAAAGCAGCCGTCTTCTCCAGGGAAACTGATCTCTGTAGTCTGGACATCAGTTGTAATTCCGGGAGATCTCCAGGCCCCACCTGGAGTTTGGCAACACTAATGAACACTGCCTGCAATGCTAGATGTGCCGCTAGGGCCATTTTAACTTCCCTGTCAGCCCCTGTTCCACAGCTAGCAGGCAGCATCAATAATACAAGAGAAACAGGTGTGCAATTTATACAATTCATCCTGATGTTTTCCCCGGCACAAAACTGGGGGTCGGGTGAGGAAGAGAACTATGTATTGTTTCAAGAGAAGTCCTCCACTACCAAGCCCCCTCCCCAAAAAAGGGACGGGGTGCTATTTTCTCCGGCAGGGAGGGGAAGAACGATTAGCATCAGCGCAACCGGTGGTCAGTGCCATCAACAGAAAACTTGTTACTTAACAGATGAACCTTCACAGTCTTGGAAACCCAAACCGGGTATCTTCACTCGGAGAGACAAGCTAGTGATTCCCAAGGCAGGCCTCTCTCTGCTGTGGAAACTTCATCATTCTTTCGATTCAGCAGTGCCATTATTAGCCAAGTTGTAAAGCAGGGGTATCGAACTCACTTGTTATGAGGGCCAGATCTGACATAAATGAGACCTTGTTGGGCCGGGCCATGTGTGTCATAAAATGTGATAAAATGTGATGCCAGGTAGCGGAGATATAAACTTTATAAAGGACACAAACACAAAGATTTTTTGTTTTTACTTAAAATAAAAACATGCTTAAAACATTAGCTCTGTAAGCTGCAAATCTACTTTTGATGTATTGACATTCACCACAGAAATCTCACGCTCAGAGTCTAGGACCTAGGTTAGAACATGAAATGGCTGAGTGATTAAGAGAGTCTGGCGAAGCAAGCTATGATGCAGCAGCAGCTGCAGAACTGGAAGCAGGCGATGGCCAGTTTCACTGCGGGCCTGATGGAAGCCCTCCGGGGGCCTCATGTGGCCCCTGGGCCGCATATTTGACACCCCTGTTGTAAAGCCTTCTCCTGAAATGCGGCTGCAGTTTTTGATCTCATTTGTGGCCACTATTTGTTCCTTTATATTTGTTTCAGGCCGTTCGCTTGTTCTATGAATGGTTTTACTGCATAATTTCATGAGGGCCTCCCTGGAGATAAATTACAGGTTTAATTTCATCTTTATTATTTGTGATTTTAATTACATATCGACGGTATTGTTAACGGTTTATAGTGTTGCAATTTGCCCAGAGCCTGCCCTGCAGGGTGGGCGATTCACAAGTTTAATAAAATAAATAAATAAATAAATAAATAAATAAATAAAATGAAATAATAAATATTATTGCATCCTTTCTCAAAAGGAGAAGCGGCCAACAGAAGAGTGCTGGACTACGATCTGGGACACCCAGGTTTGAACCCCAGCTTTGCCATGGAAGCATACTGATCTTGGGGTTGTCGTAGATAACTTACTGAAAATGTCGAGACAGGGTGCGACTGCAGTAAAAAAGGCCAATGCTATGCTGGGGAATATGAGGAAGGGAACTGAAAACAGATCAGTCAGTATCATAATGCCCCTGTATAAATCAATGGTGCGACCTCATTTGGAGTACTGTGTAGAGTTCTGGTCACCGCACCTCAAAAGTGGATATTATAGCACTGGAAAAAGTGCAGAAAAGGGCAACTAGGATGATAAAAGGGTTGGAACACTTTCCCTATGAAGAAAGGTTAAAATGCTTGGGGCTCTTTAGCTTGGAGAAACGACGGCTGAGGGGTGACATGATCGCGGTTTACAAGACTATGCATGGGGACAGAGCAGGTCGAGAAAGAAGTTCTTTTCTCCCTTTCTCACAAGACAAGAACTCGTGGGCATGCCATGAAATTGCTGAGCAGTTGGGTTAGAACAGATAAAAGGAAGTACTTCCCCAAAGAGTGATTAACACATGGAATTCACTGCCACAGGAGGTGGTGGCGGCTACAAGCATGGACGGCTTCAAGAGGGGATTGGAGAAGCATATGGAGCAGAAGTCCCTCAGTGGCTATTAGCCACAAGGTATAGATAGAAACTCTCAGTCTGGGGCAAGTGATGCTCTGTATTCTTGGTGCTTGTGGGGGGGCAACAGTGGGAGGGCTTCTAGTGTCCTGGCCCCACTGCCGAACCTCCTGATGGCACCTGGTATTTTGGGCCACTGTGTGACAGAGTGTGGGACTGGATGGGCCATTGGCCTGATCCAGCATTGTCTTCTGTGCTTATGAGTAAGGGTTGTGGTTCAGCGGAGGAGCCTCTGCTTGGCATTCTGAAGGTCCCCAGTTCAATCCCAGGCATGTCCAGTTAAAAAGACCAACCAGGCCGTAGGTAATGTGAAAGACTTCTGCTTGAGACCCTGGAGAACCGCTGCCAGTCTAAGTAGGCAATACTGACCTTGATGGATCAATGGTCTAGTTCAGGGTAAGGCAGCTTCACGTCTGACCTTGGGTTAGACATACACTCGAGCCTAACCCACCTCACAGGGCTGTTGTGAAGATAACAGCAGGAGAACAATGTAAGCTACTTGGGGTTCCCCTGGGGGAAGAAAAGCGGGGGCATAAATGAAGTAAAATAAAGTATCCATGTAAACTCCCCCAACCACTTAGGCTTTGACTAGGTCTATGAAGGTCTATAGTGCAGCAGTTCGAGTGCAGCAGTTCGAGACCCGAGTGCCGCGGGACGGAGCGAGCTCCCGTCTCTGGTCCCACCTCCTGCCAACCTAGCAGTTCGAAAGCAAGAAACTGCAAGTAGATAAAGAGGTACCGCTTCGGTGGGAAGCTAACAGCGTTCCGTGCGCCTCGACATCTACTCATGCCGGCCACATGAACACAGAAACGTCTTTGGACAGTGCTGGCTCTTTGGCTTGGAAATGGAGACGAGCACCGCCCCCTAGAGTCGGATTCAACTGGCTTTCGAGCAAGGGAAACCTTTACCTTTAACATTCTGGCTTAGTTACAGAGGCACCAAGCACCTGCTCACTGTTTTCTGAGTTCCAGACAAGCTGCAGACTTTATAAACCATTACCCACCCTGTGCCATGAAGTCAGGCGGACTCATTAGTACAGACGGAAAGCCCATACCTGTGAACAACCCCACAGAAATTATCGAGTGAGTGCAGCAACAAGTGAAGAAAAGATCCAGGAAAGGTCTAGCTTACCTTCTCGGCAGCTGGAAGATCGAGTGGAGTCAGGATCAGCGAGTCGCCAACACAAACTGATGAGTTATTTCTTCCCACAACTGTGAGATAAGGACATTAGGCTAAATAGGGATTATCCGAGACACCTCGCCGGCTGTCTGGAGTCTGCCCTTACAACGCTAAGCGCACCTGTACATATACACATCCCCCCCCCCATTCCGCCTCCTTTCTGCAACTCGAGGCTATTGCCTATCCCAATCACATTACT
>NW_015161411.1:1301679-1309067 GCF_001447785.1 Gekko japonicus
TTGGACACACTGACACAAACAGTTACAACACGCACGTCGGGCGTTAAGACGGAGCCTCTTGCCCGGATCCACCATCTGTTCCCAGCGTTACCATTCAGTTGGAGCAGAAAATAGGAAAGAAAAATATCTTTCAAAAGAAAGAACACCGAAGCCACAAATCAAAGGAAATGCCTGCCAACGTTGTTTTGGACTGGCGCCCCCTCTCCATCACGTCAAAGCTGCCTAGACCCAGGAGTTTGACCCGAAACAGGACTTCCTTCCCCAAGAAGATGGGTGGACAGTTTGATTCAAGACCACCTGGATCGTTTTCACTAGAACTACTAAACGTTTGACCGTATCTGCAGTACATACAATTCAGCCTAATGTGTCAGCTTCCGGGAAACTGGAGAGAATCTGACCAGCTAACCCCAGACCCAGTAAAAGGTAAAGGTAAAGGTTCCCTTGCTCGAAAGCCAGTCAAATCCGACTCTAGGGTTGCGGTGCTCATCTCCGTTTCAAAGCCGAAGAGCCAGCGCTGTCCGAAGACATTTCCGTGGTCATGTGGCCGGCATGACTAAACACCAAGGCGCACGGAACGCTGTTACCTTCCCACTGGAGTGGTACCTATTTATCTACTTGCAATTTATCAAAAAGACCGTCGGTCAGAAGGACCACTAAAAAGAGTCCTACGTGCCTCCAGTTAAAGACATAACAGGGAGGGTGGGAGTGTTTACGAATATACTATGGAGAGTTAGGGTAAATTATTAATATGCTACACATTCAATCCATAAAGTGCAGGTCTGTCTATAATGCAGCAGTAGGAGTTCCTGCCTACACAGCTGAAAGGCTGACATGCCATGTTCCATTTGCCGCCTCTCCCACTGGCGAAATGTGGGTCACGTCTGCAATATGGGTCTCTTGGTCATTAGGACAAAGATGAGAGAATCCACTTTGCGAAGCCATTTTCAAAAGTAACGGGATAGAAAACCGTGGGAAGCTGAAGTTATTCCGTTCTCGGGGACGGGCCAGGCACATCCGGCCCGCCAGAGGTGTCCCCCCCCCCCAAAAAGAACAAGGGTCCCAGATAGCTGCTGGTCTCCCAGTTCTAGTGAGCTCCACCCACTCTTTGGCTCGCCCTGCAAAGTTACCCGGCAGAACTGGATGTGAAGGGCTTACCTGGAGAACGGTACGCCGTCTGCGATGTGAATGGAACCTGGCCGATGAGGAATTAATGGGGATGAAATCAGCACATTTCTCTACGGGCTCCTTGCCATCTAGATCGAGATCTTTGCCTCTGCCGTTCTATCTGCAAGAAGAGAATTGGCAGGTATTTCCCTCCTTGAATGTCTTGCTTACATACATACTCTTCCCTTCTCTCTCTCTCCCTCTGCAGACTCTCTCTAGTACAGCCTTCCTCAGTGCAGTAGCAGCGCTCTCTCTCTCTCTCTCTCTCTCTCTCTCTCTGCTTCCTCAGAGCCAGAAGTAAGGGAACAGAGCAGCTCCAAGCCCAGCCTAGTTAAAGGGCCAGCCATCCACACAGATCTGGCAGCCCGGAAAAGGGAACAGCAAGGTCTCAGCGAGTGCTGTCTCGCCGCTTCTCCAGCCTGCCTGGCTTCCAGCCAGAAGTCGTTGAAGAGCAGGGAGAAAAATCTCAAAAAAGGATCTACCGGGGACAAAACACCGGTTGTTGTTGTAGGTAGCGGGAACGTAAGCCTCGATAACTGTATACCGGACCGCGAGACTCCAGAATCTGCAGGCCAGTATAACATTTGTTATACAGCTTTTAAAAACATGGCAGACTTTATTATTTATTTATGTTTTACAGCAAACGTGTGGTTTTCACAGAATTGGGAATATTTTGGAAAGGGTGGGGGAGCAAAGGGCAGAGGGAAAGCACCAGTGCAGGTGCTAGAAGGAAAGCAAACTTGCTTCAAAGATTTCAACTAAGAACATCAGAGAAGCCCGTGTTGGATCAGGCCAGTGGCCCATCCCGTCCAACACTCTGTCACACAGTGGCCAGAAATACCAGGTGCCATCAGGAGGTCCGGCAGTGGGGCCAGGACACTGGAAGCCCTCCCACTGTTGCCCACCCCCCAAGCACCAAGAAGACAGAGCATCCCTTGCCCCAGACCGAGAGTTCATAAGAGAAGCCAGTGTTGGATCAGGCCAAAGGCCCATCCAGTCCAATACTCTGTGTCACACAGTGGCCAAAAATACCAGGGGCCATCAGGAGGTCCGGCAGTGGGGCCAGGACACTGGAAGCCCTCCCACTGTTGCCCACCCCCCAAGCACCAAGAAGACAGAGCATCCCTTGCCCCAGACCGAGAGTTCATAAGAGAAGCCAGTGTTGGATCAGGCCAAAGGCCCATCCAGTCCAATACTCTGTGTCACACAGTGGCCAAAAATACCAGGGGCCATCAGGAGGTCCGGCAGTGGGGCCAGGACACTGGAAGCCCTCCCACTGTTGCCCACCCCCCAAGCACCAAGAACACAGAGCATCCCTTACCCCAGACCGAGAGTTCCTATCTCTACCTTGTGGCTAATAGCCGTGGACGGACCCCTGCTCCATAGAAGAACATAAGAGAAGCCAGTGTTGGATCAGGCCAGTGGCCCATCTCGTCCAACACTCTGTCACACAGTGGCCGAAAATACCAGGTGCCATCGGGAGGTCCAGCAGTGGGGCCAGGGCACCAGAAGCCCTCCCACTGTTCCCCCCCACCAAGCACTTCTGGAAATTTGTTCATATCACAATAGCTAGAAATTCTGCTAGAAGAAGCCAAAGTTGAGAGTTTCTGGAAGGCCCGTTTCCTGGGTTGCCAGCCTCCAGGTGGGACCTGGGGATCCCCCCAGAATTACAGCTCATCTCCACACTACAGAGACCAGTTCCCCTGGAGAAAAAGGATGCTTCAGAGGGTGGGCTCTATGGCATTGCCCCCCACGGAGGTCCCTGTCCTCCATCCCCAAATCTCCAGGAATGTCTTAACACGGATCTGGCAACCATATCCCCCCAATCTACCACCAGTGGCCAGGGGGTACCTGGCAACCTTATTTCCTGACTTCAGATTTATACTGAGAGTGATTATACCAATAGGCGTGTGCCAGCTCTGGACTGGGAAATACCTGGAGATTTTTGACAGTGGAGCCTGAGGAAGATGGGGTTTGGGAAGGGGGGACTTCAGTGGCGTATAATGCCACAGAGGCCACCTTCCAAAGCGGCTGTTTTTCTCCAGGTAAACTGATCTCTGTCACCGTGAGATCCGTTGTGATCCCAGGAGGTCTCCAGCCACCGCCTGGAGGTTGGCAGCCCCACACAGCACACACATTTGAGACACACACACAAACTGGGTATTAGGACAAAGTCGGGGCTGATGTTATGATATCCACTGGCTTAAGTGGTTTTAAACTGATTTAGAAAGAGGGTTAGGCACATTCGCTCAGGACACCTGACTCAATGACTCCTACGCTTGTTTGCTAAACGGCATCTCAGTGCTCAGAGACCATAAAGAACAAGGAATAGCTTTCACCTTCATATCCGGTGTGCAAGGTTGCCAGGCTAATCTAGCTAACCTCTTGAGACAGATGGAACTTTGGTATAATCCGGGAAGACAGTCCTTATGTTCTCATTACCCCTTTGACGCCCCCATAGCTACCCTCGCATTAGAAGCGTGCAGTCTCCAGAAGGCTCAGAGCTCCTGAAATTGGAGCGCCTACAGTAAAAAGGTAAAGGTAAAGGTTCCCTTGCTCGAAAGCCAGTCGAATCCGACTCTAGGGTTGTGGTGCTCATCTCCATTTCAAAGCAGAAGAGCCAGTGCTGTCCAAAGACGTTTCCGTGGTCATGTGGCCGGCATGACTAAACACCAAGGCGCACGGAATGCTGTTCCCTTCCTCCCGAAGCGGTACCTATTTATCTACTTGCAATTTCTTGCTTTCGAACTGCCAGGTTGGCAGGAGCTGGAACTAGAGACGGGAGCTCACTCCGTCATGCGGCACTCGGGTCTCGAACTGTTGAACTACCGACCTTCCACAGCCTGCAGTTCAGCATCTTAACCACTTGAGCCACCGCAGCTCCTAGCACCTACAGTACTACCTATCAAACCCCATGACGGTGGATATTTTGAGTATTTGGAGAACGCACTGCAGCTATTTAAAAAATACCAATGTTTGTTTGTTACCAGTATAGGAACACTGCCATTCGAGGTGCGGATCACCCAGACAATGTTATTTGCTTGTATATGTGAATGTGGTATCACAGGCCTCCTATCCCCGACGGAGACCATTTCCGCAGTAGTGAAATCCCCCACATTGACGTTTTTAAAACGGCGTGTTATGTGAAATTTTCCGCAGTAGATTTTGACTTACAGGAGCCGTCTTGGTTGTGCTTTGGTGGAAGTCCAGGATTGCTATACAGAGGTCCCTGCCACATGAGGGGGGGGGGAGCGCGGGCAAAGTGTGGCTTTTGAAAGCCGCACCAAAATAGACACGCGGCGGCGGGATCATACAGATCCTGTGAGCCAACATGCAGTTGCTCCCCGGCACGATCAGATGCCGGGGAGACCGGGGAGAAAGCGACGAGAAGGAGACGGAGGCTGCTGAACTGCGCATGTGTGAGCATGCACAGTTCCGCCAGGGGTCTTGGATGCACCGGCAGGACGCGCCAGCGATCCCATGGCCGCGCTTGATGCGGCCGTGCTGGTAAGTCCACCTCTGTAGGTGGTTTATTTTAGATGCGGCTTTTCGGCCTGAAGGGCCGGATCAGGGATGGGTGCACAACGTTTCACAGATGTTGCAGTGGGATCGCGCCCATTTGCTCCGCCCCCGATCCATCTCTTTCCCGGCCCAAAACCTTTCGTGTGACCGGGGCCAGAGACAGGCAATGGCAAACTACCTCAGATCTTGTAAGTGAAGCACGGTTGGCCCTGGTTAGTATTTGGGTGGGAGACCACCAAGGAAGTCCAGGGTCGCTATGCAGAGGCAGGTAATGGCAAATGTTAAGTCGCTCGCTTAACAAAGTAGTCGGAGAGTGATTCAGCAAAGATTCAGCTTTATTCAACAACTCGAACACAACTCGAACTCGAACACGCCACCTCCGCGCGTCCTCCTCCTGCAGGTTGCAGCTGGGCGGCAGAGCTCCTCCCAGCTGCTGGCCAGGCGTCAGCGGCCGCCCCTGCTTCTTCTCCTGCGCCCTAACGGCTGGCTCGCGCTCTAGGCGAAGGCCTAGTTCGCCTAGTGGGTGAGCCGGCCCTGTTTGGATCCTAGCCCAGGACGAAGCTACCCTAGCATTAGAAGCGTGCCGTCTCCAGAAGGCTCAGAGCTCCTGAAATTGGAGCGCCTACAGTACTACCTATCAAACCCCATGACGGTGGATATTTTGAGTGAAATGAGTGAAACAACTATGAGTGAAACAACTATGAAAGCAAAACAGTTTTGCCAATACCTTCATGATCCACAACATTTCCTACATATAGAGAGGTAATGTGATCGTAGATTGTATAGACACAGAGGGATGTGTATCGTGTTGGTACACTCTCTCTTCTTGGACCTTTTCCACATGGGGATGGCCACCACCACGGGACTGGGGCAGGGAAAATGAGGGGGAAACTGCTATGTGGAAGCCCTATTGCCACTGTGCTCCATCGGCAGATGCAGCAACAACAGGGAAATCTCATAAGCTTCCCTTCATGTGGAAAATGCCTCCATAGGCAGAAGAACTGCTTCCAGTTCTGTTCTCCAAATGAGCTTCTTAAGTACTCATTGAGTCCTGCCTCCAGTTTTAAAATAAATTTATACCTAAGATTGCTAGGCCCCAAAGCAACTGGTTGGGGCAGGGGGACTTATGGAGTGGCGGGGGGAGGGCTCGCAGGCAGCACATTGGCACCATCAGCAGCCTGCTGACATCACTTCCTCTTTGTACTGGAAGTGATGTCAGCATGTCGGCAGCAAACCACAGAGTTTTTGCCTGAATGCCAGAGCGTCCCCGGCATCCCCACATGATTGCTGCATTGGCACGCTGCTCACTCCTCCATTTTGGCGCCATTTCCCCCACACACACACACCATTCAGCTGGGAAGCAGTGGGAATTGCCTGCTGGGAGTGGGAGATCCCCACCCCCATTGAGGGTAGGGTTGCCAAGTGGATCTTCGCCGGGAGCAGGGGGCTCCCGGCCGGTGTCTGGTGCGCGTATGCGCACCGCATGCACATCACCCGGAAGTGACAGGAGGATGCCAGGCACGCTGGGGGCGGGGCCACGGCCATACAAGGGAAAACCATAGAGTTTTCCCTTGGATGGCCGTGGCCCTGCCCCCAGCGTGCCTGGTGTCCTCCCGCCACTTCCGGGTGATGCGCATATCGGGGCGGAGTTACCCCCGGGGCCTGATCTGGCGGCGCCGGGGACCGGGCCCCCCGGGGGGACTTGGGATCCCTAATTGAGGGTCTGGCAACCCTACTTCTGTCCTTCCTCTACTAGGATTTCAGGAAGTTTTAATACTGTTTTAATATTTTTTTTAAATGAAGCAGAACATAAACATCAGCCTTTAAAATAATTCTGGTTGTCTTCCCCACTTTTAACGAAGCAAATGGTCTTAACTTAAAGAATACAGCAGGAAAGAGGTGCATGAATGAGCTCTGGGACCTGATCTGACTGTCGATAGTCCAACCCAGGTTTTTTGTTTTCCTGGGGAAAATGTGTCGGAATGGAGTTCCAGAACCTCTTTGACAAAACTATTTTCAAAATGTTTAAAAGTTCATGAGTTTTCAGTATACACATTGAAAACTTCCATTTTCCTCTTGAGAGTTCCAGCACCTGTTTTTCAAAAAACAAACGAACAGCCCTGTTCTAACCTCTCATCTCTCCCTTATAATAAAGCAGTAGTGGGGACCAACGTTCTAAAATGCCCGCCTTTAGTGTTTGGCCGGAAGAACTGCCACTCAGAAGACACTGGCTGGGTTGACTGGCTGCTTTGTGCAGTCCCGCCCAGCGTTTCAAGGTCTTTTGCATAAGGAAGCTGATTGGACTTCACTCCATTCCACACCTCAAACTCCCCCCCCCCCCCCCCCCCTCTCAAGGCAGTTGGAATTTTCAGTTGCATATGGGAACTACTGTATTCTGAGGTAACATATGTCCTCACTCACAACACATCACTTCCCCTTTAAAAGAAACAAACCCAATAACACAATCACGCCACACCACAAAGAAGACAGATCACACCACAAGCAGTATACCTCAAGGCAAAAAAAGATAAGAAAAGGTGCCAGCACTCACCCCATTACTGCCACAGATGATGTGCAGGACCCAGGTTCATGTTTTAAAAGCTGCCTGGGGGACTATGGACCATTCACACACTTTCAACCATACCATACCTCATAGGGTAGTTGTGCGGATCATACTGGGGAGAGGAGAATGATGTCAGCTG
>NW_015161411.1:1309272-1323833 GCF_001447785.1 Gekko japonicus
GAGCCTCTTTCTAGATCTCGTTGTATTGCTTTCACAACGGGCTTTACTGCTAGTAAAGTATAAAACAAGAAAGTCGTGGCAGACAATCTTAATTGGCATAGGGACTTACACAGTGAGATGTGCTCTCTAAGGACATGTGGTTCGCTAATGCCCCTCCAAAAGAGGGGGGGAACCAAGGGACAAATCCAGAGGTATATTGCTTTTATTGTTTATTCTTAGCTGTATTGTATTTTTGTTGTTACGACAGCCTGTAAAGCACATCAAATACAATTCTTTCTGCAGAAGCATGACAGAAGTACCTTAAACGAAATACACACTATGATATATAAAAGAAGAAGAGATTTGATTTATACCCCGCCCTTCACTCAGAGACTCAGAGCGGCTTACAAACTCCTTTCCCTTCGCCTCCCCACAACAGACACTCTGAGAGGTAGGTGGGGCTGAGAGAGCTCTGACAGAAACTGCTCTTTTTCAAAGGACAGCTCTGAGAGAACTAAGGCTTGCCCAAGGTCATCCAGCAGCTGCAAGTGGAGGAGTAGGGAATCCAACCCGGTTCTCCCAGATTAGAGTTGGCACACTTAACACTACACCAAACTATGGCAAATCAGACCTGTGAATTGTTGATGTCCCAATGATCACCTTGAAAGGCCAAGCACCTTATCTCACAGGTATTGACTGTCGTCTGCTGCTTAGAAACATAATCTCAACCCACTTCTCCTTTTGCTCTCCCAAGCACCAGAAGAATGACAGGGAGGGTAGATTTTAGACCTCAGACAGGTCTTTGCTCAGCAAACTCTCCAAACAACCACAAGCAACTGTGCAACCTGTCTGCATGCTGGTCAATCACAGTCATTTCCATTTTGAGGATGAGAAAGCATGGGTTACCTAGGCTACACAGTTAGATTTGAGTCTGGTACCACCTTGGAGACCAACAAGGCCAGCAGGGTTGGGGAGATGTACCGTCCCAGGGATGGTGGTGGTGGGCATCTGGCATCTTCCTTGGGGTTGGGAGGGGCTGTGGCTCAGTGGTAGAGCATCTGCTTGGCAAGCAGAAGGTCCCAGGTTCAATCCCCAGCATCTCCAGTTAAATGATCTGGCAGTAGGTGATGTGAAAGGCCTCAGCCTGAGACCCTGGAGAGCCGCTGCCAGTCTGAGTAGACAATACTGACCTTAATAGACCAACGGTCTGACTCAGTATAAGGCAGCTTCATACGTGTTCATAAGGTCTCCGCTTATACTCTGAAACTCTTGTTGGTTTCGAAGGTGCTACTGGACCTAAATACTAAATCTAACTGTTCTAGGATACACAGTGTCCAGAGCAAATGTGGGATATTACTAGACAGAGTATTGGACTAGGACTGGTGCAGCCAAGTTCAGATCTCTACTCTGCCATGAAGTTCAATAGCTGACCACAGGGCACTCAGTATCTCCCAGCTTAACCTATCTCACAGGGTGGTTTCGAGAATTCGTTAATTAAAGTACTTATTCACCCAAAGAGTGATTAACACATGGAATTCACTGCCACAGGAGGCGGCGGCGGCTACAAGCAAGAAGAAGAAGAAGAAGAAGAAGAAGAAGAAGAAGAAGAAGAGGAGGAGGAGGAGGAGGAGGAGGAGGCTGAGAGAGCTCTGACAGAAACTGCTCTTTTTCAAGAACAGCGCTTATCAGAACTATGGCTTGCCCAAGGGCATCCAGCCAGGTGCAAGTGGAGGAGTGGGGAATCAAACCCGGTTCTCCCAGATTAGAGTCCGCGCAGTTAACCACTACACCAAACTGGCATGGATAGCTTCAAGAGGGAATTGGATAAACATATGGAGCAGAGGTCCATCTGTGGCTATCAGTCTGGGGCAAGTTATGCTCTGTATTCTTGGTGCTTGGGGGGGGGGACAACAGCAGGAGGGCTTCTAATGTCCTGGCCCCACTGCTGGACCTCCTGATGGCACCTGGTATTTTTGGCCACAGTGTGATTGTGTGGGACTGGATGGGCCATTGGCCTGATCCAACATTGGCTTCTCTTATATTCTTATATTAAAAAAAACTGTGTAGGAAATCTTCAGCTTCTTGGAGGAAGGATGAGATACAGAGGTTATAATTTAATCATCGTTTATTTTAATCCAAGTCCACTCGTCAGTCACACTGGACCACACTGGCTCTCTGGAGCAAATCGGACAGGACGACACTTCTGTGTGTAAATGAATTTCCACTATTGTAGAGAAAGAAGGAGCTACAGATCCAGTTTTAACAAACGGGGCCTGTGGATGGGGGGCACTGACTCTTCCTTGAGCACACAACTTACCTTGCTACAGCTTTTCTCCCCTAGGGTTGCCAGCAGAGGTCATTTCGGGGGGGAATGCGGGGGAACGCAGTTCCCCCGGGTGAGGTGAAGGGGGCGGGGCACATGATGAAGCCCTGCTTCCTGCTTCCAGCCGCCCCGCTTCCAGCCCTCATTCAGCCAGGAGGAGGGAGAAGGGGTGGGGTATGTTGCTCCCTCCCCGCCTGCCTGGGGCCAGGGAGGGCCTTGGCGGGGCTTCCTTGCACTCCCGCTGGCCTTGCAGGTCCACCGCTGGGCCCCTGATGTCAGGGGGTGTGGCATATGCTAATGAGTTATGCTAATGAGTTCCCCTAGCTCTTTTTTGACGAAATGACCCCTGGTTGCCAGCCTCCAGGTGGGGCCTGGAGATCCCCCACTTTTACAACCTATCTCCAGCTGACAGAGATCAGCTCCCCTGGAGAAAATAGCTGCTTTGAAGGTTGGACTCTGTGGCATTGGACCATGCTGAGGCCCCTCCCCTCCCCAAACCCCGCCCTCTCCTGGTTCCACCCCCCAAAGTCTCCAGGTATTTCCCAACCCAGACCTGGGAACCCTAATCCAAGCTAGTTTGTCCCTTTACTGTTGTTTTGGGACTAACATAGCTTTTTAATGAGACCCCTGCATTAATTAATTTGTATATTTAAGTATATTTAGGAGCTGCGGTGGCTCAAGTGGTTAAGACGCTGAACTGCAGGCTGTGGAAGGTCAGTAGTTCAGCAGTTCGAGACCCGGGTGCCACATGACGGAGTGAACTACCGTCTCTAGTTCCAGCTCCTTCCAACCTAGCAGTTCGAAAGCAAGAAATTGCAAGTAGATAAATAGGGACCACTTCGGTGGGAAGGGAGCAGCGTTCCGTGCACCTCGGTGTTTAGTCATGCCGGCCACATGACCACGGAAACGTCTTCGGACAGCGCTGGCTCTTTGGCTTTGAAACGGAGATGAGCACCGCAACCCTAGAGTCGGATTCGATTGGATTTCGAGCAAGGGAACCTTTACCTTTACCTTTATATTTAAGTTAAGTAGCCTTTATTGGCATGGGGAAAAATGGATAGAAGTTAATACAGGTTAAAAGGAACTTGTATATTTATAAACAAGCAGGTTTTCCCAAAAGGCAAAGGTATTCTCAGACTCCAATATTCTAGGAAAAACAGAGAGAGAGAGAGAGAGAGAGAGAGAGAGAGAGAGCGAGCAGGAAGGACACGGTACAAACTGACCTGTTACTTCTGCTCCATGTGGCCAGACAATTCATCCTCCTGGCTCTGAGATGAGAAAAATTCTGCTGACTGTGGCGGAAGGAGCCATTCTTCTTTTGGCTGCCGGCCTCCCCAATGAATGCACAACATTTCCTTTATCATGCAGCTCAGCAGCACGCGCACACACCACTCTGGTTAGAAAAGCCCACATTAGCACACCGATTAATCTCGAGGCTCTCCTTCGTCGCCTCTAAAGGGTGTGGCACATCGAGAAGGGAACGCTCTTTGTCTGCCGCGCACTAAATAGCATCACATGGATCCCCTGCCCCCGCTTTTCAGTGATTTAAAAAAGTGACAAGAGCCTACAAAAGAGATGTTGTGGCATTCTGCTTCCCTGGATGCCCTGTTAGGTGTGCTACTACTTCCCTCTCCTCTCACCCAATCCACGTACTATAATGTCTCCACTGCAGGGCTCATTTCCTGCAGGAGCGCACGGGAGCGAAACTCCGGCAGTAAGGAGCCCAGGGGGCGGGCACACACAGCAAGCCCCGCCCCTGCTCCCAGCAGCCTCCTCGCCTTTCCCCACATCCTCCCCCCCAGCTAGCAATCCAAAAGAGTCCAGTGGCACTTTTAAGGCCAAGGTTTATTCAGGTAAAGCTCTCCCTCCTCTGCTAGGGCAGATTTGCGCGCTTCCCCCTCCATAGCTAGCAATCCAAAAGAGTCCATTGGAGCCTGAGTGGTGGGTGTTGCCTTCTGACCCACTTCCAGTGTCCGAAGAAGAAGAAGAAGAGAAGAGATTGGATTTGTACCCCGCCTTTCACTACCGAAAGGTGTCTCAGAGCGGCTTACAAACTCCTTTCCCTTCCCCTCCCCACAACAGACACCCTATGAGGTAGGTGGGGCTGAGAGAACTCTGACACAAACTGCTCTTTTAGGAACAGCTGTGCCAGAGCTTGTGACTGACCCAAGGTCATATCAGCAGGTGCAAGTGGAGGAGTGGGGAATCAAACCCGGTTCTCCCAGATAAGAGTCCGCACACTTAACCACTACACCAAACTGGCTCTCATTCCGTGGTCATGTGGCTGGCATGACTAAACACCAAGGCGCACGGAACGCTGTTACCTTCCCACCGAAGTGGTACCTATTTATCTACTTGCAATTTCTTGCTTTCGAACTGCTAGGTTGGCAGGAGCTGGAACTAGAGACGGGAGCTCACTCCATCATGCAGCAAAAGAGTAACATAAAAAAACCTTTTGAAGATCTTTTTGTCTTTGGGTTTTTCTTAGAATCAACACCTGCCCTTTCCACTCACAGCTGAGGGAGTCTGCCAAATTGTCAAGCTTTTAAGATAACTTTTAATCCATGTTAAATACCTGGGGACTTTTTAATGCAACTTGCCCACTGGGGTTACGTACGCTGGGACTAGATGTTACCGCTAGCCCGCATCTTTCAAAGTTGCAACATTTCCCTTTTTTCTCTGAAGAGAGAGGAAGAGAGATTGGATTTATATCCCGCCCTTCAGTACCCGAAGGAGTCTCAGAGCGCCTTACAATCTCCTTTCCCTTCCCCTCCCCACAACAGACACCCTGTGAGGTAGGTGGGGCTGAGACAGCTCTTTTGGGAACTGCTTGTGAGAGAACAGCTCTGAGAGAACTTGTGACTGACCTAAGGTCACACCAGCAGCTGCATGTGGAGGAGTGGGGAATCAAACCCGGTTCTCCCAGATTAGAGTCCGTGCTGCTAACCACTACACCAAACTGGCTCTCCACACCAAACTGGTAACATTTAGTAACCCAAAAGGCATAATGTGATGTCATCATGTTTCATCCATGCAAGGGTCAGCCAGTGAATTGTGGCAGGGTAAGAAAAAGCCGAGAGAGCTGTAGTTGGTTGCTATGTGAAATGCAAATACCCCCCCATACACACATTAGTGTGCCCTTTGCATGGAAATGTTATCTTCCTAACCTTCACTTGGAAACTGTTTTTCCTACCCTCCGACTCACTTTCTGACCCATTACTTTTGGAGGGCTATTCATGCTGTGGTTGTGGAAGTATCATCAGTGCCAGTTGGCCAGTGCCTATAACGTCACTAGTGATGAATAACACCACCGTGAACTATTTCAAATTTTAAGTTTTACCCTTTTAAAGGCTTTAAAAATGTATTTCTGCTTAAAAAAACATTTAGAGAGTGTACACATGTACATGTGAAGCTGCCTTATACTGAATCGGACCATCACTCCATCAAGGTGAGTATTGTCTACTCAGACTGGCAAGTGGCTTTCCAGGGTCACAGGTGGAGGTCTTCTACATCACCTACTACCAGGGGTCATTTCCTGCGGGAGCACACAGAAGCGGAGCTCCGGCCGTAAGGAGCCCAGGGGGCAGGCACATGCAACAAGCCCCACCCCCTGCTCCCAGCAGCCCTCAGTCGGGCCACGAGGAGCAAGAAACAGCCAGGTAAGTTGCAGAGCCCCCCCCCGGCCCGCTTTCAGGTACAAGCTATCCCTCCTCTGCGAGGGCAGATCTGCGCGTTCCCCCCCCCCCAATAGCTAGCAATCTAAAACAGTCCAGTGGAGCCTGAGCAGTGGGTGTTGCCTTCCGACACACTTCCAGGGGTGTGGCATATGCAAATAAGTTATGCTAATGAGTTATGCTAATGAGCTCCTGCACCTCTTTTTCTACGAAATGACTCCTGCCTGCTACTGATCCTTACTGGAGATGCCAGGGATTGAATCAGGAACCTTCTGCAGGCCAAGCAGATGCTCTGCCACTGAGCCATGGCCCCTCCCAGTAGCTGGATCACTTCAGTACAGAAGGTCACTT
Organism: Gekko japonicus; assembly: GCF_001447785.1. Classification (NCBI taxonomy): domain Eukaryota; kingdom Metazoa; phylum Chordata; class Lepidosauria; order Squamata; family Gekkonidae; genus Gekko; species Gekko japonicus. The sequence continues at coordinate 1,315,600 of NW_015161411.1, forward strand.
ACAACCTTATGCCCACATCAGGTTCAACTGTAAAGCCTCCCCACAGAAATGGCTAAAAGAGAAACAAAACATAAGAGCAGCATAAAACCAGCACGATGTACAGAGAATTGACTGAAATCATCTACAGGAAAGACCTGAAGGAATACTACCATGAAATTAAACAAACTCTGGAGGACGGCGGAAGACAGGAGGGTCTCTAGCGTGATGTGGTCCATGGGGTCGCAAAGAGTCGGACTTGACTGTGCGACTGAACAACAACCACAACCATTTCATTGGTGATGGAAAGTGCCGTGAAGTCACAGCTGACTTATGGCAACCCCGTAGAGCAGCAGTGTCAAACATGCGGCCCGGGAGCCAGACCAGGCCCCCAGAGGGCTTCTGTCAGGCCCGCAGTGGAATTGGCTGTCTTCTGCTTCTTCTTCCAGTTCTGTTGCTGCGTCATCGTGGGTATGCAGCTTACAGATAACACACCTGAAAAGCATACTCAAGATTGCCACAGCACAGACATTTTGATGCAATAATTCAGAGCAGGAGGTGTCAGTTATCAGACACGGTTAAATAAACAAAATATTGCAGGAGTGCTAATGTGTTAAGCATGTTTTTATTTTAAGTTAAAAAACCTACCCTTTGTGTTTGTGTCCTTTATAAAGCTTATATCTCCGCTACCTGGGATTACATTTTATGACACACCCGGCCCGGCCCAACGAGGTCTCATTTATGTCAGATCTGGCCCTCGTAATAAATGAGTTCGACACCCCTGCCGTAGGGTTTTCAAGGCAAGAGAAGTTCAGAGGTGGTTTGCCACTGTCTGCTTCCGCGTCACAACCAGTGTTCCCTCTAAGCTGAGTTAATGTGAGCTAGCTCACAGTTTTTTAGCCTCTGGCTCACACAGTTTTCTCTTAGCTCAGGAAGGATGGCTCCAGAGCAAACTAATTTATGCAATAGCCACATCGCTCGCTCTCAACTTTAATGCGAGTAGCTCACAAAGTAGACGTTTTGCTCACAGGACTCCACAGCTTAGAGGGAGCATTGGTCACAACCCCGGTATTCCTTGGTGGTCTCCCACCCAAATACTATCCAGGGCTAGTCCTGCTTACCTTCCGAGATCTGATGAGACGGGGCTAGCCTGGGATATCCAGGTCAGGGTGGCATGTCATTAGGACCAGCCAAAATGTCACAAAATAGCCAGGGCAAGCTTTTGAGTTCCCCAGAAAAGAAAAAACTATTAATCAGCCTGGATGTTCAGCACAAAACAAAAAGAGGAGTGGGGAGAGAGGAAGATGTTTAGTCTGCCTGCAGCTTGTAACGTTCTTAAAAATGGAGGACAATTTAATTGGATTATGTGGTGATGTGTGTGCAAATCGGTTCCACTAGAGGCTCATGGGATGTTTCCCTCCGATGATATAAATGCCAGCAGCTCATCAGACCCCCTCCCCCCCAGTCCTATCCAGAACAGCCAGGTATCTTGCAAAATCATACAGTTTTCTGATATTTAAAAAGGTAAAGGTTTCCCTTGCTCGAAAGCCAGGCGAATCCGACTCTAGGGTTGCGGTGCTCATCTCCGTTTCCAAGCCGAAGAGCCAGCGCTGTCCGAAAACGTTTCCATGGTCATGTGGCCAGCATGACTAAACACCAAGGCGCACGGAACGCTGTTCCCTTCCCACCGAGGTGGTCCCTATTTATCTACTTGCAATTTCTTGCTTTCGAACTGCTAGGTTGGCAGGAGCTGGAACTAGAGACGGGAGCTCACTCCGTCATGCGGCACCCGGGTCTCGAACTGCTGAACTACTGACCTTCCACAGCCTGCAGTTCAGCGTCCTAACCACTTGAGCCACCGCAGCTCCTTTCTGATATTTAGGCTGGTCCTAATCAAAAGGTTTGCTGTGACCTGGAAGCTTGGTGGGTGAATTTGAGCCAGTCATAGACAGCCTCGGCTTAATCTACCTCACAGGGCTGCTGTGAAGACAAAATGGAAAAGAGGAGAATGTTGTAAGCTATTTTGGGGTCCACACCAGGGAGAAAATAGGGTTGCCAACCTCCAGGTGGTGGCTGGAGACTTCCTGGAATTACAATGGCTCTCTAGGCCGTTCGCAGGGAGGGCGGGGTAAAAATGCAATAAATAAATAAATGAATGAATGGGTGAAAGAAGAAGAAGAAAAGAGATTGGATTTATACCCCACCCTTCACTACCCAAAGGTGTCTCAGAGCGGCTTACAAACTCCTTTCCCTTCTCCCAAAACAGATCCCCTGTGAGGTTGGTGGGGCTGAGAGAGCTCTTTCAAGGACTGCTCTTGAGAGAACAGCTCTGAGAGAGCTTGTGACTGACCCAAGGTCACCCAGCAGCTGCATGTGGAGGAGTGGGGAATCAAACCTGGTTCTCCCAGATTAGAGTCCGCGCACTTAAGCACTACACCAAACTAAAAAAGAGGAAACTAGTGATTCAGGGTCTAGCTCTATGGCTGATGGCCAATGGAAGGCCGATCGCTGTGGGTACATAAGGACATAAGAGAAGCCAATGTTGGATCACGCCAATGGCCCATCCAGTCCAACACTCTGCACGCATTCACAAGTTCTGTCTGTGTTTTCATTGGGGACACAACATTGAGAGCAGATGCACAACAGGCTGGCATGGTGAAGCTACCAGAAATTGGCCAGTTTCACCACCTCTGCTGTACATGTCCATGTAGTCTGACCACATGATCATTCCTTTGCCTGAACTACTTTTTCAAAACAATGAGTTGTCACTACTTGAAGTACGGCCTGGTCTCCAGTGATAAAGGGCCATTGTTGATATTGCATTCGTGGCACAAGACTTCTTGCAGTCTATGCTCCACCTGCACTAATTCAGTAAGACTGGAAGGCCGATAGTAGAAGAAGAAGAAGAAATTGGATTTATACCCCACCCTTCACTCGGAGTCTCAGAGTGGCTTACAAACTCCTGTCCCTTCCCCTCCCCACAACAGACACCCTGTGAGGTAGGAGGGGCTGAGAGAGCTCGGACAGAAACTGCTCTTTTTCAAGGACAGCTCTTATCAGAACCATGGCTTTGTGCCCAAGGTCATCCAGCCAGGTGCAAGTGGAGGAGTGGGGAATCAGACCACGCACTTAACCACTACACCAAACCACTACACCAAACCAAGAGATCTCATTTACCTGGTGAAAATGGCCACTTTGGAAGGTGGACTCTACGGCATTTTACTCCATTGAAGTCCCTCCCTGAACCCCGCCTCCCCCAGCTCCACCCCCCAAATCTCCAGGTGTTTCTGAACCCAGAGCTGGCAACACTGGGTCTAGATGAAGTAAGCACTTTGGAGACAATGATGATCCACAAATTTTATGAATAAAATAAGGCATAAATCCATTTCTGCCTCAAAAGCCCTTGGCAGCCCTCAGACTGGATTATTTGCCAGAACTGATGGAAAAAGCTTTATAATTTAAGTACTTTTTTTTGGCGATAAGCAGGAGGCTGTTTTAATGATTTGTGTTGCAACCCCTAACATAGTGGCTGCAGTCTAAATTCACTGAATTCAGTAAGTCTGCATAGGGTTACAGTAGAATTATTTCCAGAAGCGATTAATTTAGAGCATTTGTTTCGAAGGGCGCATCTACAACAGTTTTTCCTTTCTCCCCTGGAATTCTGGGAGAATCCAGATAGTTCTCGGCACCTACACAAAACAACAATTCTCAGTAATTTTTGAACTGGCACAGAGGGAACACCGGTTTCAACCCTGGCCCGTAGCTATGGTGGGGCTATTGGGGCCTTAAGGGGCCCCCTACTTCTTAAAGCCCCCTCTTCCCCAAAGCATTTAAAAGGACCCTTTAAATGCTTTTGAGAAGAGGCAGGGGTGGTGTTAAGTCGCTCGCTTAACAGAGTAGTCGGAGAGTGATTCAGCAAGAACACAACTTTATTCTTCAACTCGAACACAACTCCAACACGGATCAACATCTGATAGCCAGAACAACTTTTATATCGCAGCTGTCCTGCTTTTAAACATTCCCGGCTAATATAGCCACACCCACTGTATACATATCAACCTATGAGGTTGCCGAGATAAGGTCCAATCACATTCGTTCCCGCTCAGGGAGCTTGCTTGAAGTGATTGGCTCGTCACCTCCTGGGCTAGCAATTCTATTGGATGGATTTGGATCCTAGCCCAGGACGAAGCTCAACATTACATTTCAGTTAGATGTTTCACAACATTGCATGCAAGGCAGCTTTGAATACATTACAGGTGGGGCGCGCCCCTCTCCCTCTCCTCCTGCAAGATGTAAAGCGCCCTTCACCTAATTGGTGGGGAGGAGCATGTGGTCTGCCGATCAGCCAGAGGGCCCTTTAAATCTTGCAGGAAGGAGGGAGAGGGGCGCACACCCTCCCCTTCATTATGGCAAATAAGGGCAGCCCCACCAGAAAAAAAAGTTTTGCCCCACAAGCCACAAAATCCTAGCTACGGGCCTGCTCTTGGCAATCTTCCACTCCAGGATTTTAGTTTCCTCCAATGCGTCACCAGTTCCCACAGGTCTGCTGAGGTTCCCTCTCTGCTTGCATTTCTCTCATTTTCACCAGCCTCTTTCCCTTTCCTCTAGCTGAGGACAGACAACTGTTATCCCAGATCACAGCCAAGAGCTGCTGGAAAACGTAATCCCTTACTCTATATTACTGTTGCACCCAGTAGGCTCTGAGGATACGATTGGCGAAGTAACCAAATAAAATTTAATTTACAAAAAAAATCAGGAAAAAGGATACACAGAAAGAAGGGCGGGGGTAGAAACACTACCTATGTTAAAATCCAATACTAACATTTTAACTTCATGGAAGAATAAAATATACATAGGTTTCCAGTCAGGGCTTTTTTTGTAGAAAAAGCCCAGCAGGAACTCATTAGCATAATAGGCGACACACAACAGCAGAAATCAATTAGCATATTAGGCCACACCTCTGACAGCACAGCTCATTAGCATATTAGGCCACACCCCACATGTTACCAGAAGTGGGGTCATCCAACCACACCCACCTTTTGCTTCTTATTCTGTTTACTTTGTTGTCAAAACCCTGGGCTTTTTGTGTAGCAGGAACGTCTTTGCATGTTAGGCCACACACCCCTAATGTAGCCAATCCTAATGAGTGTCTGCTGTTGGGTGTGGCCTATTATGCTAATGAGTTCCTGCTGGGCGTGGCCAACTCAGGAGCCTGCCGGAACTCCGTTCCTGTGCGTTCCTGCCCAAAAATAGCCCTGGGTTTCCCTTGCTCGAAAGCCAGTCAATTCCAACTCTAGGGATGCGGTGCTCATCTCTGTTTCCAAGCCGAAAAGCCAGCGCTGTTTGAAGACGTTTCTATGGTCATGTGGCTGGCATGACTAAATGCCGAGGTGCACAGAACGCTGTTACCTTCCTACCGAAGTGGTCCCTATTTATCTACTTGCAATTTCTTGCTTTCGAACTGCTAGGTTGGCAGGAGCTGGGGCCAGAGACAGGAACTCACTCCATCACGCGGCACTCGGGTCTCGAACTGCCAAACTACAGACCTTCCCGTCTGCAGCTCAGCCTCTTAACCTCTGAGCTGCTGCTAGGGTTGCCAAGTGTATCTTCGCCGGGAGCGGGGGGCTCCTGGCCGGCGTCTTGTGCGTGCGCACCGCATGCACGTCACCTGGAAGCAATGGGAGGACGCCAGGCATGCTGGGGGCGGGGCCACGGCCATACAAGGGAAAACCATAGATGGGGGACTTTCAATGTTCCCTCTAAGCTGTGGAGTCTTGTGAGCAAAAATTCTCCTTTGTGAGTGGCTGGCATTAAAGTTGTGAGCAAACGATTTGGCTACTGCATAAATTAGCTTGCTCTGGAGCCATCCTCCCTGAGCTAAGACAAAAATCTGTGAGCTGGAGGCTAAAATTCTGTGAGCTAGCTCACACTAACTCAGCTTAGAGGGAACACTGCTTGGGATCCCTAGCTGCCGCAGCCCCCTAAAATATACATAGGGAGGAAAAATACAGTAGACATAGATCTGGTTCGCAAAGAGTCGGACTCGACTGTGCGACTGAACAACAAAGGTGTTGAGAAAGAAGAATGGGACGATCACTCCCATTCTGGATCATACTAATATTGTATTCTTCTGAAAGGACTACACAGGACTGAAATGCTGACCTTCTCACCTCTCTGTAGGCAAAGTTAGAATGGAATATGCTGGCTGAATGGGGGCATAGCCTCTAATGAGGCAGGCCAGGGATCTCCTTTATAGACTTTTAATCAAGGGAAAAGTAAATCCTATGCAGATGGACTCACACAGCTGTTGTGAGGTTTCCCTAGCAACTTTAACCTTGAATCTGGATATTAAGCAGCAAAAGGTGCAAACTGACAGAGATCTGCTAATCCCCAAGCCTATCCAAAAGGGAATGAGGTGTTCTACAGGGACCACATGACTTCCTGGGAGGAAAGAGCTAGGAACATTGTGCTTAAAACAAAGTGACCCGGTTGTGTGTGCGCGGAAGGCTAGCAAACAATCGTTACCTCTGGAAATCCGGACTAAACGCTCACACACCTTAAGATCATCGGGCAGATAGGCTTCCTTACAGGAACAAAAAGGGCATCAAGGAAATGTGCTTCAAAGCACAGATATTCTGTATACCGGATTTATAAATGGAGCTGTAATGCTGTGAGATATTTTGACACAGAATGTCTTGCTTCGCTTTTCTCGCTTGTGTTTTATTCAGCACAAACTGAATAAAGAGCAGGGATACATGCATGATTCTTGGCCATTCCATAAGCTCAGAGAGAAAAATCCTTCCCTCAGATATGCTGTTGGGCAGATTTTAAAAAATCCCCTTTCATGAAAGGTTGTATAACTGTTCCTTAAAATCTCTTGACTCAATTCAACAGTCTAGATTGCCAATTTCATACAGCTATTCATAAGGAACTTTTACCTCTGTCGTTGATCTTTAATTCTAATGTTAATAAAGATAGAATTATCCAATATCTCTTCAGCGACACCAACCCTGAAATTACAGCTTTGGTTACTAAACGTTTCTAGCTGAAGTGATTAAAATCAGATACAAGCTTTTAAACTGAATTGTATGTATTCTTTGACCTTCAATCTTTCCCAGCATCAGGGTCTTCTCCAGTGAGTGCTCCCATCTCATTTGGCCACCAGGCAGAAGATGAGATGGTTAGACAGTGTTACCGATGCAACGGACATGAAATTAAGCAAACTCTGGAGCACGATGGAAGACAGGAGGGCCTGGCGTGATGTGGTCCATGGGGTCGCGAAGAGTCGGACTTGACTGTGCGACTGAACAACAAATGTATTTTAATTGTTCATTATTATATTTTAGTTTGTTGGAATCGTCACTATATGTATTTTCAGGGGTCATTTCGTAGAAAAAGAGCTGCAGGAGCTCATTAGCATAACTTATTCGCATAACTTGTTTGCATGTGCCACACCCCGACATCACCACTCAGGCTCCACTGGACTGTTTTGGATTGCTAGCTATTGGGGGGGGGGGACGACGCGCAGATCTGTCCTTGCAGAGGCGGGAGAGCTTGTATCTGAATAAAACTTGGTCTGAAAGGTGCCACTGGAGTGTTTTGGATTGCTAGCTATGGGGGGGGGGAATGTGCAGATCTACCCACACAGAGGAGGGAGAGCTTGTACCTGAAGGCAGGCCGGTGGGGGAGCTCTTCCACTTACCTGGCTTCTTCTTGCTCCTCGTGGCCTGACTGAGGGCTGCTGGGAGCAGGGGGCGGGGCTTATTAGCATAACTCGTTTGCATACTCCACACCCCCTGACATCACCGGAAGTGTGTCAGAAGGCAACACCCACCGGTCAGGCACCACTGGACTGTTTTGGATTGCTAGCTATTGGGGGGAGGACGGACGTGCAGATCTGTCTTCACAGAGGAGGGAGAGCTTGTACCTGAATAAAACTTGGTCTTAAAGGTGCCACTGACTGTTTTGGATTGCTAGCATGTGTGTCATAAAATGTAATGCCAGGTAACAGCGATATAAGCTTTATAAAGGACACAAACACAAAGGGTTTTTTTAACTTAAAATAAAAACATGCTTAAAGCATTAGCACTCTTGCAATATTTTGTTTATTTATTTTATTTTTATTTATTATTTATTTATTTATTTTTGGGATTTCTATCCCGCCCTACCCAGTGGCTCAGGGCGGCTAACAACAATATAAAGCATAAAAACAATAAAACAATAGTATAAATAGTTAAAATTTGGTGCTATAAATCTAC
>NW_015161411.1:1323896-1338630 GCF_001447785.1 Gekko japonicus
GGCGGCGGCTCCTACCCAAAGGCCTGGTGGAAGAGCTCCGTCTTACAGGCCCTGCGGAACTGCACAAGGTCCCGCAGGGCCCTGATCTCCTCCGGGAGCTCATTCCACCAGACAGGAGCCGCCGCCGAAAACGCCCTAGCTCTGGTATGGGCGAGCCTCACAGCTCGGGGGCCTGGAACTTCAAGGCGATGGAGATTCCCCGATCTCAGTGCCCTTGAGGGAACATACGGGAAGAGACGGTCCCTTAGGTAAGCCGGACCCTGGCCATTCAGGGCTTTAAAGGTAAGCACCAGCACTTTGAAGCGGATCCGGTATGCTATCGGCAGCCAGTGCAGCGCTTGCAGCACCGGCTGGATATGGTCCCGCCTGGAAAGACCCATCAACAGCCTAGCCGCAGTGTCTGATAACCAAACAGTGTCTGATAACCAAAGAGTTTAGACAGAGCATCCTTTCCTTCCTGCTATCTGATCCTTTCCTTTGAAGTAGAATGCTACTCTTAGGCTGTGGTCACACACACTAAACAATCCACTTTCAATGCACTTTGCAACTGCATTTTTACTGTGCGAACTGGCAAAATCCGATTTGAAAGTGCATTGAAAGTAGATTGAAAGTGGATTATTAAGTGTGTGTGACCGCAATAGGGGCAATTCCCTCTGCTTCTGCTCTCACTCCCTCACTCTCTGTCCTCTTTCTTCCATGCACGAAGAAGGTGCTTGATCTCCATCTTGCACCATGGAGGCTGGACATGCGTCCAGCATCCAACACCAGCTAGCTAGTTAGAACAGGCAATCTATATCTATCTCTTACCTGCACTCTCAACCATGTATTTCCTTTAGTAAATGTTACTTAGTTTTAGAACTGACTGCTGACTCCGTGTGACTTTGGCCGAGGGCACACGGGCAGGAAAATGTGGGGGGGAAGCGTGGCTGTTTGCCCCGGGGCAAAATAACGCGCGGTTGCGCCAGCAGACGTACCGTGGATGTCCCGCTTCCCAGATGTGGCGGTGAGATCGTGCCCGGAAAATCCGCCTATCTTCCGTCTCTCTAGCGTGCCTAATGCTCCGTGTGACCGCAGCCTATGTAAGTCTGTTGCCACACCAAGCCCTAAGCTCTGCTGCGTTTAAGCCTTTGAGCACTCTGCTATTTTTACATGGTTCCATGGCAGTACCTAGTCCAGAGAATCCAACACAAGGAAGTCCAGGGTCGTGACGCACAGGCAGGCAATGGCAAACCAACTCTGAACATCTCTTGCCTTGAAACTGTAGGGGGGTCACCGTAACTCAGCTGTGTGTGACCTGACGGCACTTTCCACTATGACCAATAACATAGTTGTTAACATCAATAATCTAAATATTGTGATTAGGAGTTTGCCACTTGTTTTTCCTGTCTCTGCTCCTATAGCAGCTTACGACACAGACATTCAACCAGTGATGCTTTAACTTGCCTGGAGGTTTACTGGCACTGGAAACATTTTACCTTGCAAATGTCTGGCTGCTGTTAAAGGCACGTGAACGGGCACACAAAAAAAGGGTGATAGCCCTAGTCGTAATGTGCTATTAGGAATGTTCTCAGCAAATTGGGGGGGGGGGAGATTCAAGTAATGAGCAGGTTTTATGTTTTAGTTGAAATGTACACTTATGCCTCAAGGGCTCAGGCAATTGCAACACACACGCAACACATAGGAGAATTCCTTCAACTGACTTCAATTCCTAGAAACCTTTAGGAGTTATGTAAGCCTCTTTCAGCATTAACCCTAAAACACCTACACAATTTTGCATAAACACATGTTTTCGACATTATGCATTTAAACCATGTTCAGACCAATGCAGCGGCTAGTGATCTCTAACACAGGATCCCCAGCAGCCTTTTTGGGGGGTGTATTTTGGGGCGTGATCTGGTCCATGGGATTGCAAAGAGTCAGACTTGACTGTGCGACTGAACAACAAAAAAATTTAATATGTGCATACGTGTGTGTGTGTGTGTGTGACTGTGTCTGCGCCTGGAAGCCATGGCAACCTCTGGTGACTGACCCCTACTGAGGGCCTGGAGGATATTCAGAGAGGTGGCTGAATAAAGCCTGCCCCTGTCCTCCTGACTGCTGGTATTCCAAGGAGGTCTCCCATCCAAGTAATTGCCAGAGTCGACCCTGCTTAGCTTACGAGATCTGACGAGATCGGGCATGCCTGGGGCTATCCAGGTCAGGGCGATCCCCAGCAGCCTTGATGGGAAGGCATGACAGTTACATCACTTTCAAACAGGTTAAAATTTGTAGTGCAGTTACTATTCGGTGTAGTAAATAAGAAGCTGGCAACCGACTGGTGATGAAGGTGCATAGAAAGTTTATATAGATATAATGGTGAATATATACACAGAGATATACAGGCTATCATACAGCATACTGTGCCTTAACTTGAGAGACTGAGTCCCCACCCAGTTTATCAAGCTGATAGCTAATATACTAAACCCAGCCAATCACTAACAAGGTGAATTAATTACCTACTCTAACAATGCCTGATAGAGAACACCTGCTAGTATAACACCTGGCTGTAATCACTTAATCGCTAGCATGACAGCTAGGACTGTCAAACAGATCAAACTGATCTAGTAACTGCTTGCTACCTCAATCACCTAGACATATATCTCAATAGTTATGGTTGCCAAGTCCGACCCACCCCCTGGCAACCGGCAGGGGGATGGGGTTGTAGGATGAACAGATCCATGTTGGAAAACTCCTAGAGATCTGGGGACGGACCCTGGGAAAGACAGGGACCTCAGTGGGGTACAATGCCACAGAGTCCACACCCCAACACATCCATTTTCTCCAAGGGAACTGATTTCTGTATGGAGATAAGCTGCAATTCCACGGGATCCCCAGGTCCCACCTGGAGGTTGGCATCCCTAAGTGCAGATGTCGTTACAAATCTGTCTCGGCTCCTGGCTGCCTTTGGCGGCTCCGATCTACCCTGTTGCTTGGGACTAAGAAGAGAAGAAGAGATTGGATTTATACACCGCCCTTCACTATCCGAAGGAGACTCAGGCTGAGTTCAGACTGGCATTTTGCCCCAATATAGGCACCAATGTTCCCTCTAAGATGGGGAGTCTTGTGAGCAAAAATCCTACTTTGTGAGCTGTGAGTGAGCCATTTGGCTCCTGCATAAATCAGTTTGCTCTGGAGCCACCTCTCCTGAGTTTATACAAAAATATGTGAGCCGGAGGCTAAAAAACTGTGAGCTACCTCAAACTAACTAAGCTTAGAGGGAACACTGATAGGCATGTGCCAGAAATGTTTCACAAATGGATTAAAGGGCCGGTTCACACAGGCACAGCTGTACGGCGTTCCCCAGCCGTACTCAACCCGTCTTCTAACGCTTCCCTCCCGAGTTTAAAAAATACCAGGTGAAAGTGGTAGCAAACCCTGGAGAGAGCATTTATCCCGCTTTCCCGGAAGTGTGAACGCCGAAAGCCGCAATTGCTGATGCGCATAAGTGCATATTGCCAGATTACCAAAAAGAAAGCCGTGCCTTACAGACACGCCTCCGCCAGGAGCAGGCCAGCAGTGCGAACACTCCCTTGCACCTCCTCCCTGGTATGCTCCTGCATCAGTCAATGTAGTGTGACCAGGAATACCCGGAACAACTTGTCTTTTTTGCCACGACTCTCTTGCGCTTCAAACTGCCAGTCTGAACTCAGCCTCAAAGTGGTTTACAGTCTCTTTTCCCTTCCCCTCCCCACAACAGACACCCTGTGAGGCTGGTGGGGCTGAGAGAGTCCTTTCGAGGACTGCTCTTGAGAGAACAGCTCTGAAAGAATTTATGACTGACCCAAGGTCACAGCAGCTGCACGTGGAGGAGTGGGGAATCAAACCCGATTCTCCCAGATTAGAATCCGCACTCTTAACCACTACAGCAAACTGGCTCTCTAAGACTTGTGTGCCAAGAACCAAGGGGTGCCTAAAACTTTACTTTCCAGCCTCTCGGAGAACTTCTTCCTCCTTCAAGATTAAAAAAAAAAAACCACCAAGAGATAACTGGAGTCAAGCTGAAGAAAAATGGAAGCAATGAGGACAAGTGATTCCTAATCTGCTTTATTACTCTTGTGCTGCAAAAGTTACTTTGGTTAGTGGAACGGTTTTATGGTCAGCCAAATCTACGAATAGATTTGCGGGAAGCATTCCCTTAAGGTATTGGGTGCTGTTTAAAGAAAAGTGAAAGACAGAAATATTATACTCAAAGATCGATAGTTATAGATGCTATGATATTAATTTGGCATAAGCTATGTAAATAGCTGCGGTGGCTCAAGTGGTTAAGACGCTGAACTGCAGGCCGGTAGTTCAGCAGTTCGAAACCCGAGTGCTGCATGATGGAGTGAGCTCCCGTCTCTGGTCCCAGCTCTTGCCAACCTAGCCGTTCGAAAGCAAGAAATTGCAAGTAGATAAATAGGTACCACTTTGGTGGGAAGGTCACAGCGTTCCGTGCGCCTCGACGTCTAGTCATGCTGGCCACATGATCACGGAAACGTCTCTGGACCAATGTTCCCTCTAAGCTGTGGAGTTTTGTGAGCAAAAATTCTACTTTGTGAGCTATTGACATTAAACTTGTGAGGGAGCAATTTGGCTACTGCATAAATTAGTTTGCTGTGGAGTCATCATTCCTGAGCTAAGACAAAAATGTGTGAGCCAGGGGCTAAAAAACTGTGAGCTAGCTCACACTAACTCAGCTTAGAGGGAACACTGCTCTGGACATTGCTGGCTCTTCGGCTTGGAAACGGAGATGAGCACTGCATCCCCAGAGTCGGATCCGACTGGCTTTTGAGCAAGGGAAGCCTTTACCTTTATCTATGTTGTAAATTACTCCCCTAAACCTTGTTTGTAGCTTCAGCAGTAGGTTGCCCCCCCCAAAACAGCTTGGCCTTGATTTCAGTGTAAACAATGGACGCATTCTGGCTTAGATCACTACTGTGATTTAATTAATGATAACAGGATATTGTCCTATGGAGTTATATGTCAATGTAGTAATAACAGCGTCTCTCTGTATCAATATTTGCAAACGGGAAACTTTAAAGTTCAAAAATTATGGGGAGCTGGAGGAGGAGCTGAACAAATTTGCAAATAAATGTGGGTATGTCTTTTTTCCCTTCTCTGACCTGAATGGCCCAGGCTAGTCTGATATTGGCTGATTCTGTATCTGGCATTCGCACCACATTTTCTGAACATTGAGGAAAAGGTGCAGCTCAAAACCACATTCAAATACCCCGGGGAAACGCTGTACTGATTGCGAAGTCACCCCTGAATGGCCATAAATGTATGCAGAAGGTACCATAAAACCCAGTGAACAAAGAAAGCGACAGCGGTATGCAGCGTAGAGGGTACCATAAAATCCAATGATCAAAGAAAGTGAAAGCAACATGCAATGCAGAGGGGAATTTCTGTTCCAAGGTGGGTTTGGGAAAACAACGGAGGGAATAGCCAATACAGAATCGCCCTCTGTCAGATCTCAGAAGCTAAACAGAAACAGCTCTGCTTAGTACTTGGATGGGAGACCACCAGGGATGTCTGGGCTTGTTACACAAAGGCAGTGTTGTGTACTGAGTATGACTCATCCCTGAACTAGTACCGGTACCTGGATATGGTTGAGCTTGTTTCCCCTGAACAATAGCTGGCTAAGACCCTGGAGTAGACCAATAGAATAATTTGTTGTTCAGTCGCACAGTCGAGTTCGACTCTTCACGACCCCACGGACCACATCACACCAGGCCTTCCTGTATTCCGTCGTGCTCCAGAGCTGGCTTAATTTTATGTTCGTTGCATCGATGACACTGTCTAACCATCTCATCCTTTGCCGTCCCCTTCTTCTTTGACCTTCAGTCTTTCCCAGCATCAGGGTCTTCTCCAGGGAGTGCTCCCTTCTCATTTGGTGGCCAAAGAATAATAGTATTATGTAAATACCGTATCGTTGGGAATAGGGTGTGTTTGGGGTGTGGTGACTGCATGCTTAAAAACAGGGCAGCTGCCCTAGAGTTTGTCTTGTAGTGTTCCTGAAATCTCCCTTATAAATAAAAGCCGAATGGTGGTGGCACTTCTCTAGACCATTCCACACGCTCCAAAATCAGTTCGCTCTCTGATCTGTCATTCAGAGGGTCTCCCTATCCATTGGCTGCTTTGCCTGAGTCCTGCCTCCAACATTCTAAACAGTTTGCTAATCCCCCCCCCCCATAGCCAGTCAGAACACAGAGGTTATTTGCATATGCAGCCTCATTGGCCTCTGCCTCGGAACACAGAGGTCGTTTGCATATGCGACTTGATTGGCTTTTGCCTCTAACATTCTAAACAGTTTTGCTGTTCTGAGGTAAAATGTGTCCAATCTCCAGGTGGGGGCTGGAGATCACTCAGAATTACAACTGCTTTCCAGATGGCAGAGATCAGTTCCCCTGGAGGAAATGGTGGGCTCTGTATCCTTATATGCTGCTGAGGTAGCCCCCGTATGACAGCCAATGTGACGTAGCAGTCAGGGCTTCAGAGCATGGGAGAGGCGGCAGGTGTGTGTGGGGGTGGAAAGCTGAAGAGTGAGGGGGAAATAAAGGTAGGTTGATGATTGGCTGGGAAGGAGATAGGGTGCCAACTCCAGGTGGAAAATTCCTGGAGAGGTGAGGGATGGAGCCTGGAGAGGGTGAGGTTTCAGGAGGCGTGGGACCTCGAACAGGTACAAAGCCATATCCACCCTCCAAATCAACTATTCCCTTCTGGGGAACCATTGTTGCCAATCTCCAGGTGAGGGCTGGAGATCAATCAAAATTACAACTGTTCTTTAGGTAGCAGAGATCAGTTCCTCTGGAGAAAATGGTGGACTCAGTGTCATTATACCCTGCTGAGGTCGCCACAGCAAATTGACACTGAGTGTCCAAGGCCGGGGCACCCGCCCAGAGCCTCTTTCTAGAGGCCGTTGTATTTATTTCCACAACAGGCCTTTTTCCTAGTCACTTAATAAAGTAGAGCTGGTTCACGGCAATGCATCCAGAACCCAATATTTAACAGGCAGGCAATGGCAAACCGCCTCTGAATGTCTCTTGCCTTGACCATCTCACAGAGTCGCCATAAGTTGGCTGTGACTTGACTCCATTTTCCATTACCACCACGATGTATTTTTATGCTTTTCTGTCACAGAAAGATCATAAGGAGTTCAGTTCAGTTTTGACTGAACAGTTAAATGCTGATTGTTTTTTAATACATGTGGCGACATTGGACAAGAGCCAAGTACTTCTGGGAAATGATAATAAATTCATTGTCTGTCGCCTTTGCAATTAGACCAAAAGGTTCAATTGAACTTTAATAATGTAATCCTAGTACCAAGAGAGTATTGCTCTCTACTAATTGAGAGCAGCTAGGTCAGGTTTTTTTTTGCTAAGGTCTGGAAGTCTAAATTGCAACCACAAAAACAGGATTGGTTAAACAGATTAAAGGGGGTTTATCTGTTGGCGAAGTTAACAATCTCACGAAACTGAAAGGAAGTGGAATTTAATATTTAACAGGCTGAAAGCCTTGATGTGACTTAAACTTGTTTGATTTTTATGATTTTTTTTTCTTTTTTATGCCTAGGAAAGTAGGAGTCTGGTTACTAATTTTTCCTCAAGAGAATTATTTCCTTCTATTTGTAGTGGTTTGTGGAAATGCCCAGTGTATAGGTCCAATTAGGCTTGCGAAGTCCCAGGGGTCGTTTAGTAGAAAAAGAGCTAGGGGAACTCATTAGCATAACTCATTAGCATATGCCACACCCCCTGACATCACCGGAAGTATGTCATGAGGCCACACCCCCTGAATGCGCTCGCCCACTTCGGGAGAGGGGATCAAAGTGTAATACAAGCCTCCTCCGAGACTTGATCACACCAATCTCAACTCTCTCTTGGGTCTTGATGCCTGCCAGTCATTCCCCCTGCCTAGGGGAAGCTGCGTTGGACCAAAATACAGTCCAAACTGCTGTAAGGAACACCCATCCACCCTGAGCACTTACAGGGTGCGTCAAATCGCCATTTTACCCCAACCGGAAGCAGGGGGCAGGGCTTCGTTGTGTGCCCCGCCCCCCGCACCTCACCCGGGGGAACTGTGTTCCCCCGCGTTCCCCCCCGAAATGACCCCTGTGAAGTCCCCCCAGTTCACTGGTGGGGATGGGGGAGACAGGGATGCTGGAAAACGCCTGGAGATTTGGGGGTGGAGCCTGTAGAGGACAGAGACGTCAGTGGAGTATAGTACCATAGAGTCCACCCTCCAAAGCATCTCTTGTCTCCAGGGGAACTGGTCTCTGTAGTCTGGAGATGAACTGTAATTCGGGGGGATCCCCAGGTCCCACCTGGAGGCTGGCATCCCTAGGTCCAGTGCTAGAGTATTAGAGTTGTTACGTTCCTATATTTATGGTCTGCTTGCTAAACTGGTTGCTACTGGAAGTCTTTGCATGATAGTTATATTGGATTTTATTTATATTCCATTTGACTCAATGCATACGTAAATATCTTTAATAATATTAATAAAAACTAAATATAAACCCTTGGCCACAATATATAGACATGCAGATTCTGGCCAGAATACTATGAAAAGAACAGAAGAGTACAGGGTTGCCAGGTCTGGTTTGGAAAATACCTAGAGACTTTGGGGGTGGATCCAGGAGAGGGCGGGGTTTATGGAGGGGAGGGGCCTCAGCATGGTGCAACGCCATAGAGTCCACCCTCCAAAGCAGCCATTTTCTCCAGGGGAGCGGATCTCTGTCAGCTGGAGATCAGTTGTAAGAGCGGGAGATCCCAAGGTCCCACCTGGAGGCTGGAGACCCTATTGTCACTCGAAGACCAACTGTAATATGGAGGGTCTCCAGGCCCCACCTGGAGGCTGGCAACCCTAGAACAGTATTTTGGTAATTCAGGGCTCTTTTTGTAGCAGGAACTCCTTTGCATATTAGGCGACACACACCCTAATGTAGCCAATCCTCACAGAGTTTACAGTAGCCCCCTGTAAGAAGAACTCTGTAAGCTTTTGGAGGATTGGCTACATTAGAGGTATGTCGCCTAATATGCAAAGGAGTTCCTGCTACAAAAAGAGCCTGCACATTCCTATTCCTGAGAATGGGTCCAAGAGGAAGACCCGGGGTGATTCTGCACCAATAGGCTTGCCAAGTCCCCCCGGGGGGTGGGGAAACCCCCGCCCCAGAGGCCCGTTCCCTGCCACCGGCGGATCGGGCTCTGGGGGGAACCCCACCCCCAAAGCACGTGATGTGCACATCACCTGGAAGTGACGTGGGCACGCCGGGCATGCTGGGGGCGGGGCCACAGTCATCCGAGGGAAAACTCTATGGTTTTCCCTCGGATTGCCGTGGCCCCGCCCCCAGCGTGCTCGGCGTGGTTGCATCACTTCTGGGTGACGGGGTTGCGGTGCGTGCGCACTTTGCTCCCCCGCTCCAGCGCCGCTTCTGACTTGGCAACCCTATGCACCTAGCATTTGTCCCACATTTTCTCAACTGGGAGAAAAAAGTGCAGCTCAAAACCACATTCAGATACCTCGGGGCAACTCTGTACTGACTGCAAAGTCACCCCTGAATGGCCATAAAAAGGCCATCAATCTATGCAGAAGGTACAATAAAATTCGATGATGAAAGAAAGCGAAAGTGGCATGGAATGTGGAAGCTACCATAAATCCCGATGATCAAAGGAAGTGAAAGCAGCATGTGAGGCAGAGGGGAATTTCTGTTCCTACGGGGGTTTTGTAAAACAATGGAGGGAAAAGCCAATGCAGAATCAGCCACAGACTGTCAGATCATCTCTCTCCCCCGCCCCTCTGCCAAGTCTTGACACAGAATGGATACCCAGGCTAACATATTTATGGAATTTTTCTCTGGCCCAGGGTGTTCCGTTTTTCCAAGCATGGCCCGCTATTACCATCAGGACCTGAAATGGGCAGGGACCATATTATCATAGAATCATAGACTTGGGCCATACAGACCATCTAGTCCAACCCCCTGCCCAATGCAGGACCAGTATATGAAACCATCTCACTGCATCTCCAACCTGTTGCTTTAAAGATGCTGTAACCTGCCTGCCTTCACATATGCATGTGTATGGAGGAAGACAGATTTTGTTGTTGTACTGTACCTGCTCAGCTTTTGTTTAATCCCAAACCACTTTTTTAACCTTTTCAGTAAATCCAGTTGCTTTTTATCCAATTTTAGACAAAATTATGATAGACACAGGAAACCTCACCCGGTCCGGACACGGAAAGGATTTACAGATTGATAGCTCTTTCTCGATTCTGTGGGTGGTGGTGCATGGCCGTTCTTAGTTGGTGGAGCGATTTTTCTGGTTAATTCCGGTAACGAACGAGACTCTGGCATGCTAACTAGTTATGCGACCCCCGAGTGTTTTAGTGTCGATGTTTTTAATATGTTTCATATGTTTTAACTATGGCACGGTTAATTACCCGGCCCCTGCTAGCCGCCCTGAGCCCATCGGGGAGGGCGGGATACAAATGTGAAAAATAAATAAATAAATAAATAACAAATTTGACTGGGAATCGATTGTGGATGCTAAATACAAGATTTTAGTATATGGTTAGAGTTAGCAGACTGGACAGTCAAATACTACCGATCTACAATAAGGGCATTGTTGATATTTCAAAGTACTTAGTTTTTATGGAATTTAACTTATGGATAAAAACTTGGGATATCCTATTTGGATTATAATATAAATAAGAGCAACCAAGTCCCTAGTGGTAAATCTGCTGCAAGGTGATTATTGCGATTCGATTTCAGTTTTTGTATTGCATTTAAATGTTTCATTAACTTCAGTAAAATTTATCTTTAAAAAAATCCAGTTGCTTTTATTGGTGTTTTTGACTGTGTGTGTGAGAGTCCAAACCCAAGCTCAGTCAAACTATCAGAAGCATGGCCAGTGGCTAGTAGCTACCTATCCTCCATGAATCTGTCTAATCTCCTTTTACAGCCATCTATAACTGCAGGCTGTGGAAGGTCAGTAGTTCAGCAGTTCGAGACCCAGGGTGCCGCATGACGGAGTGAGCTCCCGTCTCTAGTTCCAGCTCCTGCCAACCTAGCAGTTGGAAAGCAAGAAATTGCAAGTAGATAAATAGGTACCACTTCGGAGGGAAGGTAACAGCGTTCCGTGCGCCTTGGTGTTTAGTCATGCCGGCCACATGACCACGGAAACGTCTTCGGACAGCGCTGGCTCTTCGGCTTTGAAACGGAGATGAGCACCGCAACCCTAGAGTTGGATTCAACTGGCTTTCGAGCAAGGGAAACCTGTACCTTTACTTTATAACTGTGGTCATCACTACCACCTCTGGCAACGGATTCCATATTTTAATCACTCATTGAGTCAAGAAGAATGTCCTTTTGTCTATCCTCAGTCTACTGCCCATCAGCTTCACCAGGTGCCCCTGAGCCCTGGTATTTTGGGAGGAGGAGAAAGTTCTCTCTGCCCACGTTCTCTATCCCATACATAATTGTATAAACCTCTATCTTGTCCCTCTTTAGCCGTCTCTTTTCTAAACTGAAAAGTCCCAGATTCCTTCAGCCTTTCCTCATAGGGGAGGTGCTCCAACTCGTTAACCATCTTGGCTCTTCTGCACTTTCCCCCCAGCTCTCTGCAATGTTCTTTTTGAGATACACGAATCAGAGCTGCACACAGTATTCCAAATGATGTCACACCATAGATCTATACAGGGGCATTATAATATTGGCCGTTTTGTTTTCAAACCCTTTCGTAATAATTCTCAGCATAGAGTTGCCCAGGGGTCAGAAAAAGAGGTGCAGGAGCATAACACATTAGCATAACTTATTTGCATATGCCACGCCCCCTGACATCACCGGAAGTGTGTCAGAAGGCAACACCCACCGCTCAGGCTCCACTGGACTGTTTTGGATTGCTAGCTATTGGGGGGGGGGAACGTGCAGATCTGTCCTCGCAGAGGAGGGAGAGCTTGTACCTGAATAAAACTTGGTCTTAAAGGTGCCACTGGACTGTTTTCGGCCGGGGGGCCAAAGGGGGGGCTCTGCAACTTACCTGGTGGCTTCTTGCTCTGACTGAGGGCTGCTGGGAGCACGGGGTGGGGCTTGTTGCATGTGCTTGCCCCCTGGGCTATTTACTGCCGGAGCTCCGCTCCTGTGCGCTCCTGCAGGAAATGACCCCTGGAGTTGCCCTTTTTACTGTTGCAGCACACTGGGGCAGTGCTTCATCCAGCTATCTGCTATGACCCCAAGGTCTCCTTCTGTCTCACTCTCAGCAAGTTCAGATGAAATTAGCATATATTTAAAGCTGGGATGTTTTGTTCAGTATGCACCGCCTCAAAAAGCACCAATACTGACAAACAAAACCCCAAAACAAGAAACCATAGATAACTCAGAAACATTCTAAACTTGTAGGTTTGCATTTTTTTCCACGGGAAATTTGAATGAACAGCACCATCTCCTGGTGAAAGTCTTCCATGGTTTAGAGCCAAAGAAAAAGAGAAGAATTTTTGTTAGCATTCTGACTATTTGGTTTTAGGAGAAAGCAGGGCCTTTTTTGTAGAAAAAGCCCAGCAGGAACTCATTAGCATAATAGGTCACACCCAACAGCAGAAACCCATTAGCATATTAGGCCACAGCCCTGACAGCGCTGCTCATTAGCATATTAGGCCACACACCCATGTTACCAGAAGTGTGGTAATCCAGCCACGCCCACCTTTTGCTTCTTAATCTGTTGACCTTGTTTGTGGTCAAAACCAGGGCTTTTTTTGTAGCAGGAACTCCTTTGCATCTTAGGCCACACACCCCTAATGTAGCCAATCCTAATGAGTTCCTGCTGTTGGGTGTGGCCTATTATGCTAATAAGTTCCTGCTGGGCATGGCCAACTTGGGTAATGTACAAAACAGACTTACTTGGATAAATAATTAGGGGCTGTGGTGTCCACTGCCGTGTATAGCTTATATAAGTAGGATCCTGTTACGTAATTTTTGCACCACTTAATACTTACACTACGGCCCCTGCCACACGGCAGGGGAAAAGCCTCTTTAAAGCGCGGCTTTTAAAAGCCGCGCCAACGTTGACACGGCGCGGCGGGATCACACAGATCCCCCGGCCGCGCCGCCTTTTCTCCCTGGCGCGATCAAACGCCGGGGAGAAAACACGTCCCGAACGGGAGCCGGCTGAACTGCGCATGCCCGAGCATGCGCAGTTCGGCTCCAGGCCGGGGTTGAGCCGGCGCAAGGGAGCGCCGGCGATCAAACGCCCGGCCTGAAGCGCGCCAAGGAGTTGAACCACCGAGGTAGGTGGTGTCAACTTGAGGCGCGTTTTCCCAGAAAGGGCCAGTTTGGGGGCGGAAGCAGAACGCTTCCCAGATGTTGTGGTGTGATCGCGCTGCTTTGATCCGCCCCCAAACTGGCCCGCAACTGGCCCAAATCGCCGCGTATGAACGGGACCTACGTTTGACTTCTGTCTTTTAGATTTCTGGTTGGTTCCAGGCTTCTACAATCCTAGTGCATTGCTCACTGAAGGTCCCATCCTGTTGACTGTACTGGGTAACCTGCCTTGAGTCCCTCTTGTGAAAAAGGTAGTCTAAAAATAATGCAAACAAACAAACATTACGGCATTATAACCTCCCCAAGCTCCACCCCCAAATCTTCAGGAATTTCCCAACCTGAAGTTGGTAGCCCTAGGCAACCACAAATCAGCTGCAACACTATGGAGTTCAAATACCACAACAGGGCCTTGTGAAAATTAACTTGTGTGACTGGCCACAAGGTCACATGGCTCTCTGCTTCGAATTAAATGGGTTTTGCGCGCGTGCGGTGCTTTATTAACAGTGCAACCCTAATAAACCCTTCCATGGGAGTAAGCTGGGGGTGCCAGCTCCAGAAATTCCTGGAGATTTGGGGGAGGAGCCTGAGGAGGCAAAGGACCTCAACAGCGTATCATGCCCATAGATCCCACCCTGCAAAGGAGCCATTTTCTCCAGGGGAAGTGATCTTTGTCAACTGCAGGCCAGTTGTAATTCTGGGAAATCCCCAGGCCCCGCCTGGAGGCTGGCAACCAGCCCTAAGGAACACTTCCAAGTAGGATTTGGAGCAGACCTCTTAAGGACTGTTCTTATTGCTGAAAGGGACAAATTGACTATAATTTATTCAATAAGCTGCCATTTAATGCATAATGTGTGATGAAAACATCTAATTGAAATGCTATGTTAAGCTTCATCCTGGGCTAGGATCCAAATACATCCAATCATATTGCTAGCCCAGGAAACACCTAACCAATCACTATCAACAAGCTCCCTGAGCGGGAATGTCCGTGATTGGTCCTTATGTATACAACCTTATTGGTTGAAAATTGTATAGTAGGCGTGGCTACATTACCCGGGAGAGTTTAAAAAGGGAACAGCTTTAATGCAATGAGATGTTGATCTGTGTTGGAGCTGTGTTCGAGTTGATGAATAAAGCTGAATCTTTGCTGAATCACTCTTTGACTACTTTGTTAAGCGAGCAACTTAACACTGACAAATATATTAAAAGGAGAAATAGAAGAATTTATGGGACCAGAGGACATTTTATGATTGGTTAAGACACAAGTACTGAGAAAGTAAGATTAAATGAAGAACAATAAGAATGACAGTTATAAGCTTTTATGAGAAGATTTACATGCAGAATGTTAGACCTTTTCTTACATTCTGTATCTTTTCCTTTCCCTCTTTCTATGTATAAATTAATAAAATTATA
>NW_015161411.1:1338737-1382351 GCF_001447785.1 Gekko japonicus
CCCCCCCCAAAAATCTGAATGCTAGACCGGCCATCTGTTATTGGAATGTTTAAAATGTATGTTGTTTAATACTGTAGGTTTATGGTTTTAATTGGTTTTATAACAGCATCTTTTAAACTGCCCTGAGCCCCGCATAGGTGGGGAAGGGCGGTTAAGAAATCCAACGAAATAAATAAATAAATGATTGTTTATTAATGCACTAATAGGAGATACAGAACGTAATGCAAAGCATCCGTCTGCCAAGTTGTTTCTCTGACTTAAGCCAGGAAAGCTAGCAACTTTTATACCTTTGAAATGACATCTACAGGTTTACATTCTATAGAAAACACGTTATTGGCTCACAGATACATTGGCATCATATGCTGATACAACCCCACTGGAGACCCCCTTATCTGGGGTCCAATTACATTCGTGTGCATCCATTGATCAATTGCTTCTAGAATAAAAGGCACAAGGACTTCCTTTTGGAAGTATTCGAGGACCCCTCTGGCACTCTGGATAGATAAGAGGTGCGATTTATGACACTTGCGGAGGGGTCTCCCAGACTCAGAGGAGCCTTAGCTACAAACATAAATTTTATGCCCAGGGATGCCAGGCCCTTCTTTCTACCATAGCATATTGTAAAAGCATAAATTTCCCACTTATGCAGGGCTTCTCTTCATGATAAAACAAAGGCATTCAGGCTTTTAACCTATGTCCTTCAGCTATTACATACAAAGCTTGCTTTTGCTTTGGGAAAGAACAACGGAAAAGATACCTTCCCAACCACACAGGACAGTGGTGGCGAACCTATGGCACGGGTGCCAGAGGTGGCACTCAGAGCCCTCTCTGTGGGCACGTGTGCCATCGCCCCAGCCAAGCCTAGACCATCGTTAAAGTGTCGAATTCTCTGCCAAATAATTTTAAGTAAATGAAAGCCTTTGGGATTGCTTTCCTTACTTTGTTTGGATCATCTTAAATTAATGAGTTGTTTTTTCTAAAGTAAAACCTCAGTATTCAGGTTAAATGGCCGTGTTGGCACTTTGCGATCAATAAGTGGGTTTTGGGTCGCAGTTTGGGCACTCGGTCTCTAAAAGGTTCGCCATCACTGACATAAGTTGTTAACACTAAAAAGGAATTTAATAAAGAAAACATTATTTTCACTGAGAAGCATAACATCAGACTTGGCACCTCTTGCTTCTAGTATTCTTAATAGAATAAGATCAATTCCCACCTATGTGGGAGCATTCCAGGTGTTTCTTAAAATGGCTTTTCATTTTACACTTCCCACAGCTTCCGTTGTCCACCCTCTCCTCCTAGGGTTGCCAACATCCAGGCAGGGGCTGGAGAGCTCCCAGAATAACAACCGATCTCCAGGCTACATACATTGCTTACTATTTATTTATTTGAAGCATTTATTCCCCTTCTCCTGGAGCAAATGGCTGCTTTGGAAGGTGAAGGGCATGTCATTATACCCTACCGGGGTCCCTCTCCCCCCTAAGGCCCACGCTTCGCTAGCTGGGGATGCCAGTCTCCAGGTGGGACCTGGGGATCCCCCGAAATTACAACTCATCTCCAGATTGGCTGCTTTGGAGGGTGGACTCTATGGCACCCCACTGATGTCTCTGTCCTCCCCAGGCCCCATCCCTGAAGCTCTAAGATTTTCCCAACCTAGATCTAGATGCGTAGCTGTGTATGTCTGTCTGTCTGTAGCCATCTTTCCTGAGCGAAGACAAAAGATGTGTGAGCCGGAGGCTACAAAACTGTGAGCTGCGGTGGCTCAAGTGGTTAAGATGCTGAACTGCAGGCTGTGGAAGGTCGGTAGTTCAGCAGTTCGAGACCCGAGTGCGCCACATGATGGAGTGAGCTCCCGTCTCTAGTTCCAGCTCCTGCCAACCTAGCAGTTTGAAAGCAAGAAATTGCAAGTAGATAAATAGGGACCACTTCGGTGGGAAGGGAACAGTGTTCCATGCGCCTTGGTGTTTAGTCATGCCGGCCACATGACCACGGAAACATCTTCGGACAGCGCTGGTTCTTCGGCTTTGAAACATAAGCACCGCAACCCTAGTTTCGACTCGAGCAAGGGAACCTTTAGTTTACCTTTAGCTCACACCAGTGTTCCCTCTAAGCTGAGTTAGTGTGAGCTAGCTTATCAGTAGGAACAGCTTATTACCGTGACCTTGTCCCTTTCTTGTTATTTTCCACTTGTTCCACTAGAGTTCTTTAGCCTCTGGCTCACACATTTTTTGTCTTAGCTCAGGAATTGGTTCCAGAGCAAAGTAATTGATGCAGTAGACAAATCTCTCGCTCACAACTTTAATGCCCGTAGCTCACAAAGTAGACTTTTTGCTCACAAGACTCGACAGCTTAGAGGGAACACCGGCTCACACTAACGCAGCTTAGAGGGAACACTGTGTTCCAGACCTGGAGATGGCAACCCCATCTCCTCCCTCTCTTCCTCCCCCCCCACTTCGATTTTTCCCGCCTAAAAAAACAGCCCCCTTGAACGTTCCAACCCGCGCGGGAGCGGAGCGGGGAACGAAGACACCCTCCCGGCCGAGCCCTCTGCGCACGCGCCGCTCCCCGTCCCGCGCGCGGGTGGAGGGCGGAGCTCTCGACCCGGAGGGGCCACAATTTGCGCGCGCAGAGCGGGTCTCATTGTCCCGGGATCGTCAGCAGCGGCGCTCGCGCGAGGAGGCTTCGGGGCTTTCCAGAAAGGAGGCGGGCGCGTGCAGGTGTGTTGTTGTTGTTGGGGGGTTTTTTTTGGGGGGGGGGAGGAGGAGGAGGGAACGCTTCTTTTCCTCTTTCTCCCCCCCCCCCCCCCCCCGGGAGACGGGCGGGGCGTTCTTTCTTTCTTTTCTTTTTTTTACAATATAATGTATTAAGTTTTCGTAACATAATAACATGCATATACAAAATGGTGTATTGAGTACATATAAAATTGTAAAGTAGTCTTGTTTGGAGCTATGCAATATGGGGCGTTCTTTCTAACGGCGATGTGGGTTGTTTCTGATACAGGGATGCATTTTCAGAGGGAGGGGTCCAGAGCGAGGCTCTCCCCCCAACCTGTGGAGTCCCGTGACCAAAAACTCTACTTGGTGAGCTCCTGGCATTCAAGTTGTGAGCGAGCAGTTTGGCTGCTGCATCCATGAGTTTGCCTCTGGAGCCCTCCTTCCTGAGCAAAGACAAAAATCTGTGAGCTGGAGGCTTAAAAACGGTGAGCTAGCTCACGGTAGCTCAGCTTAGAGGGAACACTGCATCCTAACCAATGTTCCCTCTAAGCTTTGGAGTCTTGTGAGCAAAATTTTTACTTTGTGAGCCACTGGCATTAAAGTTGTGAGCGAGCCATTTGGCTACTGCATTCAATCAGTTTGCATCTGGAGCCCTCCTTCCTGAGCTAAGACAAAAATCTGTGAGCTGGAGGCTTAAAAACTGTGAGCTAGCTCACGGTAGCTCAGCTTAGAGGGAACACTGCTCCTAACCAATGTTCCCTCTAAGCTTTGGAGTCTTGTGAGCAAAATTTTTACTTTGTGAACTACTGGCATTAAAGCTGTGAGAGAGCCATTTGGCTACTGCATTCAATCAGTTTGCTCTGGAGCCCTCCTTCCTGAGCGAAGACAAACACCTGTGAGCCGGATGTTAAGAAACGGTGAGCTAGCTCACACTAACTCAGCTTAGAGGGAACAGTGGTCCACAGCGATGTTCCCTCTAAGCTGTGGAGTCTTGCGAGCAAAAATTCTACTTTGTGAGCTATTGGCATTAAGGTTGTGAGCGAGCGATTGGGCTACTGTGTAAATCGGTTTGCCTCTGGAGCCCTCCTTCCCGAGCCAAGACAAAAATGTGCGAGCCGGAGGCTAAAAAACTGTGAGCTGGCTCACACTAACTCAGCTTAGAGGGATCACTGGTCCAGAGCGGTGTTCCCTCTCAGCTGATTTAGTGTGAGCCACCTCACTGTTTTTAAGCCCCCGGCTCGCACCGTTTTGCCTTAGCCCAGGAAGGAGGGCTCCAGAGGCAAACTAATGGATGCAGCCGCTCACAAAGTGGGATCTTTTGCTCACAAGATTCCACAGGTTAGAGGGAGCGTTGGTCCAGAGGTAAGCCGTTTCAGGTGGGTGGTTTGGGCGGGGTCGTGGCGCTTTGCACGGAAACGCAGGTGCGTTTTGGAATGCAGTCGGAAGCGCTAGTTGCAAGTGCAACTAAGGGCAACCCAAGTGAGGATAGGGGCTAGCGAGTCTTTGCTAGGAGGAAAAGGCTGAAACGCTTCGGGTGGGGTTAAGACAAGTGTTTCCTCTAAACTGCGTGAGCGTGAGCTGGCTCACAGTTTTTTAGCCTCCGGCTTGCACATTTTTGTCTTAGCTCGGGAAGGGTGGCTCCAGAGCAAACTAATTGGTGCAACGTCCAAATTGCTCGCTCACACCTTTAATGCTAGGAGCTCACAAAGTAGAATGTTTGCCCACAAGACTCCACAGCTTTAGAGGGAGCATTAAGACATAATTTGTAAAATGACGAAGGGCGTGAAGAAAAGTGTAGAAAGACTTCTTTCTCCATTCCCTGCAGTGCTAAAGTGTTTGGGTCATGTGCCTGAACTGGTTCAGGATCTAGAAATGGAAATGCTATTTATTACAATGCATCATTAACTTGGGGAGTTTGTGGGTGCAGTGTGCAGCAGTCATATAAACCACTAGTTGTGACTTGAATGGCGCTTCCCACCAATGCTCCCTGTAAGCTGTGGAGTCTTGTGAGCAAAAATTCTACTTCGCGAGCTACTGGCATGAAATTTGTGAGCGAGCTTTTTGGCTGCTGCATGAAATAGTTTGCTCTGGGGCCCTCCTTCCTGAGCGAAGAAAAAAAAATGTGTGAGCCAGAGGCTCAAAAAACGGTGAGCTGGCTCACACTAACTTTGCTCAGAGGGAACACTGCTTCCCACCACCAAAAGGGGACGAGACAGCTTATTGGCTCTAGTTGTGAGGATATAATGGAACCTTCATGTTCAGAGGCAGTCTTATCTCTTGAGTGTCTGAAACTGGGGAAAGTAAGCATCAAGGGAGTCCAGTTGTTTTCATATTTATTAATTAATTAAATTAGTTTCTTAACCGCCCTTCCCCACTTGTGTGGGGCTTGGGTGGTTTACAGCAATTAATTCAGTATGTTTTCAAATCAAAACCATAAAAACATTTGGTATTAAAACTTTTCAAAGCATTTAAACAAAGTATTGAAACAGTTCCCACTTGAAAACAGATGTTTGGTCGCTGATTACTTGTCCTCTGTGTTCTCCATTCCCTTGGCTAAATATTTGCTTGCAGCTGATCTCTGTGTTTTTGCCTTCCGTCAAATCTCTTCCCATCTGGTTAGCTGATATTCGCTCTGTATAGCAGGGTCTTTGCAGGAAGAAGGGATGGTGATATGCCCTGGCATGCCTCAGCCGAGTGATTCACTCTGTTCGGTTTTCGGTTTCGATCTGGACTTCAACACATTGTCTCTGCTAAGGACCCGCTCGGCAGTTGGTTTCCTTTTTAGCGTGATCGGTGGTAACAAACGGATGAGGGGAGTGCTGTCTTTAGTGGGGAAAAGTTGTAAGTAAGTAGATTTATTGTATATGGCCACTGGCCATTACAATATGAAACTGCAATAAAAATACTTATAATTTAAAACGTTGCATTCAAGATGAAACTCAGTTATACAACTTAACATATACAGTCTGGAATTTTAAAAGCATGTTATTAATGCTTTATAACTCATTGTGGGACATGGGAAAAAGTTGTAAGAAAATGAGCTAATAGAAGAAGAGAAGAGATTGGATTTGCCAGTTTGGTGTAGTGGTTAAGTGTCAATTTGGTTGGGCCTAACAAATGGTGTAGTGGTTAGGTGCGCAGACTCTAACAGGGAGAACCGGGTTTGATTCCCCACTCCTCCACTCGCACCTGGCTGGATGACCTTGGGCAAGCCGTAGTTCTAATAAGAGCTGTTCTTGAAAAAGAGCAGTTTCTGTCAAGAGCTCTCTCAGCCCCACCTCCCTCACACAGTGTCTGTTGTGGGGAGGGGAAGGGAAAGGAGTTTGTAAGCCGCTCTGAGACACCTTTGGGTAGTGAAAGACGGGGTATAAATCCAATCTCTTCTCTTCTTATTCTCTTATTATACCTCGCCCTTCACTACCAGAAGGAGTCTCAGAGTGGCAAATGGAGGAGTGGGGAATCAAACCCGGTTCTCCCAGATTAGAGTCCGTGCACTTAACCACTATACCATTTGTTAGGCCCAACCAAATTGACCCAAAACCCTGCAAATGTTTGCACTCCTCAGAACGTTTTAGGAAGCTGGGTGCTGTAAAACCTTTAAAAAGATAAAGATAGAGCCGGGGTGGGAAAGCAAATATTTCAGGCTCTGGTTTTATGACCTGCATCTTACAAACATCCTCTGTGAAATGCAAGGGAGTATGGGGCTTAAGTTTACTGTGGTGTCAGGTTACAGCACATTCTCTGGGAAGAAGTGTTTTGGTGGCGTCTTCTCTTTGTCCACTCAGAAATAAAGGAAGAGATGAAAAAGAAGACGGGGCAGTGGGAAAAGAAAGTTTGTTTCACTAGAGGATCCCTGTGCATTTTGCACGCGGCTTAATTGGGGAACCTACAAGAACAGCCACAAAACCTTTTTTTAAAAAATCTATCGATCCTGAGAGCATAAATCTTTCAGAAACTTAAAAACCAAAGATGGATAATTTCTACAAAAATACACACTGAGCACGGTACAGCTGTGCTACAGGAGCTGTACACATACTTTATCTTACCCAGACATGAAGTGGTTGAGGTTTGTTTGTTTTTTTGTATGACAGGCTTACATATTTTTAGACTGAGCTGTTTCTACATACTTGCAAGGTCACAATCCATAGAAAATAGGGGGGGTTTTTTGGTTACATCTGGGATCTCCATCCAGTATATTCCAGTACTTGGATATGCTCTTACTGACTCCATCCGTCATGTGGCGTGCCCGTCTCCCAAGGTCAGCCTTTTCTAACTTTGAAGCCAACTATCTCAGCTCTGAGCTAAAAGCCTCAGAATAGGTTAGCTGTAACGTATGCTTTGGGCACCCTCTAGTGGCCAAGAGATTTCCCAAAACCAGGCCTCTGCCCTGGAAGTCTTTTATCGTGTTTCACAAACAGTTCTTTGGTAGCTGTAGCCAAAATAGGCCAAGGTACTGGGCTGAGACCGAAGCCCCAAAAACCCAAATAACACCACAGGAATATAACTCACAAGGTTTATTAAAAGAAGTTGTACAGGAGTAAATTAACTGTCCTAGAATCCTTTTTCAGGCTATAGTCATTTGACCTAGATGTTATCTGGTCAGACTGAAGGTACAGAGTTGAGAGAGAAAAGCCCAGAATCCAAGAAGCCCTGTGTGGTGTGGTTAAGAGTGTCAGACTAGAATCTGAAAGGTCTTGTTGTTGTTCTTCAGTCGCACGAACCACATAACGCCAGGCCCTCCCATTTGCTTAATCTCATGTTCGTTGCATCGATAACACTGACTTTCTCATCCTTTGCCATCCCCTTCTTCTGTTACCTTCAAACTTACCCAGCATCACGGTCTTCTCCAGTGAGCGCTCCCTTCTTTGGTGGCCAAAGTATTTGAGCTTCAGCTTCAGTCTCTGGCCTTCCAGGGAACAGTCAGGGTTGATTTCTTTTCGGATTGACTGATTTGATCTCCTGGCAGTCCAAGGGACTCTCAGGAGTCTTCTCCAGCACCATACCAGGTTCAAATCTCTACTTGTGCCATGGAGATTCACTGGGTGACCTTGGTTCAGTCGCCGTCTCTCAGCCTGACCTACCTCACAGGGTTGTTGTGAGGGTAAAATGGAGGAGAGGAGAATGAGGTAAGCCGCTTCGGGTCCCCACAGGGGAGAAAGGCGGGGTCTAAATGAAGGAAAATGAAATCAAAAAGGGTGGCTGGAAGGAGAGAAGGCCTGAAGGGTCTACACTAGAACGGATTATCTTGCTTTATGCCAGACTGCCTGCACCTGGTCTGACATCCTGGCCAATCTAGTATGCTGCTAGGACATGTGACTGCGTCCTTCTACAGCTGGCAGGGGCCCACAATCAGAGCAGCTTGCCCACGCCCGCCATTCCTGGCTCTAATGAGATGGAATGCGAGTGCAAACCTCCCTCTGCTCTCTGGCCTTGAAGTTCCCCGGGGGCGTGATCTCACTTGCACCTGTGTCTGTCTCCATCTCATCTCTTGAAACGGCACATTTGTGACCCTAATTTCCCAGAAGGGAACCTTCAGTATCTTGACTAGGTCCAAAAGCCTGAACCAAACTTTGAAAGGCCAAGAAGTGTCTAGACAAGACCC
Organism: Gekko japonicus; assembly: GCF_001447785.1. Lineage (NCBI taxonomy): Eukaryota > Metazoa > Chordata > Lepidosauria > Squamata > Gekkonidae > Gekko > Gekko japonicus. Next base: position 1,347,051 of record NW_015161411.1, read on the forward strand.
TTGACCAGGGATAAGTGGCTCCAGATTCTTCGTCTGCATTTCGCCCCGGGGACACCCCACTTTGGATCAGTTTTGAAACGGGGAACAGCACAGGTTCCCTCTAAGCTATGGAGCCCTGTGAGCAAAAATTCTACTTTGTGAGCTATTGGCATTAAAGCTGTGACTGTGAGCAGGAGATTTGGCTGCTGCATAAATTAGTTTGTTCTGGAGCCCTCCTTCCTGAGCTAAGGCAAAAATGTGTGAGCCAGAGGCTAAAAAACTGTGAGCTAGCTCACACTAACTCAGCTTAGAGGGAACACTGTTCCCTTGTAGGTCACAGTCTCCTGACTGTGGGGATGTACAATCTATGGCGGTCCAAAGCAGTGTTCCCTCTAAGCTGTGGAGTGTTGTGAGCAAAATTTCGTGAGCTCCTGGCATTAAAGTTGTGAGTAAGCAGTTTGGCTGCTGCATAAGTTAGTTTGCTCTGGAGCCACCCTTCCTGAGCGAAGACAAAAATGTGCAAGCCGGAGGCTAAAAAACTGTGAGCTAGCTCACGCTCACTCAGTTTAGAGGAAACACTTGTCTTAACCCCAACCGAAGATGTGCGAGCTGGAGGCTAAAAACCTGTGAGCTAGCTCACACTAACTCAGCTTAGAGGGAACATTGGTCCAAAGCTTACTGTGGGGTGCAAAGCTTCATAAAGCGTCATCAATATTTATGGTTGAAGTCGTGGATAAGGACCAAGGAAGTGTGAGTAAGGAACTGGGAACCGACTTCAGTCTCGTTCCCACACATGCTTCAGGAGATCTTTTAACGGGAGAACACAAAGATTGAACCTGGGATTTTCTCCATTCAGAGAGTTTTAGGAGCCAGTCTAGAATTTGGAGAACTACGCTCGAACCCCCACTCTGTCATGGAAGCTTGCTGGGTGACCTTGGCCCCAGCCCCCCACACTCAAGCCTAACCTGCCTTGCAGGGTTGTTGTGAGGATAATGAGGAAAGGAGAACACTGTGAGCTGTTTTGGGCCCCCATGGGTGTAGAAAGGTGGGGTATCCATGAAATAAACAATGCAGTGGATATTTCAGGCTTGGCTATACAGTAATGAGGAGCTGCGGTGGCTCAAGTGGTTAAGACGCTGAACTGCAGGCTGTGGAAGGTCGGTAGTTCAGCAGTTCGAGACCGGAGTGAGCTCCCGTCTCTAGTTCCAGCTCCTGCCAACCTAGCAGTTTGAAAGCAAGAAATTGCAAGTAGATAAATAGGGACCACTCCGGTGGGAAGGCGTTCCGTGCACCTTGGTGTTTAGTCATGCCGGCCACATGACCACGGAAACGTCTTCGGACAGCGCTGGCTCTTCGGCTTTGAAACGGAGATGAGCACCACATCCCTAGAGTCGGATTCGACTGACTTTCGAGCAAGGGAACCTTTACCTTTATACAGTAATGGCTTCCCCGCAACAACATATTTGGGAAGAGGTGGTGTTCCAATGCCCCCCCCCATGCTGAAAGACATAAATGTATAGTTTTTGTCTTTATCGGGGGGGGGGACGCTTCAGGATGTCCATGGCTTCAGAATTTCTGGAGCCACACTTTTTATTTCCTAATCTAGTATTTCAGTTCAGGACCTACAGTCAAAATAAATACGTTAAATCAGATAATGCTCCGTTGGGGGCACTGGACAATTTTTCATGTTCGTATTTTTCCAGAAAACTCTGGGTGTGATAGATCAGGGACTTGACAGATAGGTTTAAAAAAAAAACCACACCCTTCTGTTTTGTCTTGAAGTGTTCCTGATTTGTTGTCCACGTGTTATATTGTTTGTACAGTTTAAATTGGTATTCTTCTGTCACTGGGAGCAAATTGCCGGCTGCACTGTTTGTGGAGCACAAGTGTTGGAAGTACGTATCTTCGTAACTTTTTAAATGGAAGGTGAACTTCTCAGAAAGCTGAACTCTGGACCTTCTGCTTCTGTTGGCTTGCCCAGAATCTGGGCATTCGCACCAAACCCAGTATGTGCCCTTGGTTGGCGTCAGAATGAGCTGGGTCTCTTGACTTGTCTTCCTTCCTGAGCGGTATATAAATGCCTAGCAACAGTATTCCTCTTTAGTACCTGTAGATTTTCCAGGCTGTATGGCCGTGGTCTTGGCATTGTAGCCCCTGACGTTTCACCAGCAGCTGTGACTGGCATCCTCAGAGGTATAACACAGAAAGATGGAGTACTCTCTGTGTCAAGGTGAGAAGAAAAATGGTAGGCAGGTAATTTATATCTACTCAGGAAGGTGGGGTAGGGCTGAGTCATTATCTTGTAGGAGTTCCCCAGGCTGTGAACATGCTAACGGAGGTGCTTTCCTGAGCAGGTTCTTATGGATATGGATTGCCTGTTGAAATTCAATCTTTTCTGTAGTGTTATTGTAAGATGTAGAGCATTTTGTATTTTTTCAGGACAGGAAACCATGCCCTATTTATTTATTTTAAACTCTCTTCTTTCCTGTTGAAATTGTGTTTATGTTTATGAATCTCAGTAGCTTCCCTGTATAATCTGACATGGTAATTGGATGTGTTGTCCAGCCGTTCAGTGTCTTGGAATAAGATACTGTGTCCTGTTTGAGTTAGGCTATGTTCAGCCACTGCTGACATACACACACACACACACACTCTCTCTCTCTCTCTCTCCCCCCCCTCCCTGCCTTTTTCTTTCCCAGGTGTTCTTTGTATAGCTGTATAATAACCAGGGTCGGCCCTGACGTCCAGAGTTACTATTAGAAATGTGAAGGCCCAGAAAAATTCGGAAAAAAAACGTTCCCCCCCCCCATTTTTTTCCTGAAGCTTTTTTGTTTTTTTCTGAAAAATTGGAAAAATTGAAAAAAGAAAAGAAAAAAAATTGATTATGGAACGTTTTATTTTAACATGATGAATAAAATATTTTAAGACAAGGTGTTCAAATATTTTCCAAATCATTTCTAAGAAATTTCTCTGCACTGCGGACAAGCAAGTCCTAGGTTACAAACTGAACTCTCCAATGCAAGAACAAGATGCATTTCTTCCTTTAGGAGGTGCTATTGTCAGAAGAAAATAAAAAGGTTTCAGTTTTGTTTTTGCATGTGGGTGGGTATTCTGTTTGTAATACTTGTTTGGCTACACTATATTTTTAATATGCTAGTTGTGATAATTTCATGCCAAGTAAAAATGTCTATAGTCATATTTTATGTTCCTAAAGTAACAGAATGACTTTCAATCTAGAAAAGACAAAAGAAATGCTAATGTAGCATTTTTTTCATTTTTTCTAAAAATTTCCGTTTTTTCACGAAAAAAAACCGGGGTTTTTTCCGAGCGTCAAAATTTCCGGAAATTTTACATCTCTAGTTAGTATACAGAGGAAGGCAGTGGCAAACCACTTTTGTTGGTCTCTTGCCTTGAAAACCCTATGGGGGTCGCCAGGAGTCTGCTGCAACTTGAGAGCACTTTACACACACATGAATACTTGGAAGGTACCTCCCTGCCTCAGGGAGGAAGACACACAGAAAAGTGACTTTGGTGCAAACATATGTCTGTGTTAATGAGGTCTGGGTTAGAAAGAAGCGGTCCCCACTGGCTTCCAAGAAAGCTACTCTGTTCTAATGATTATTCCAGCACTGTCTTCAGTCCCCCCCCCCAGAGATTTTTATGGATTTAAACCCCAAGAGAGACACTGAGATTAGAATAAACAGCTTTGAGAGGGAAGGCCCCACATTTAGAAACAGAAGAGAAGAGATTGGATTTATACCCCGTCCTTCACTACCCAAAGGTGTCTCAGAGCGGCTTACAAACTCCTTTCCCTTCCCCTCCCCACAACAGACACCCTGGGAGGCAGGTGGGGCTGAGAGACAGAAACTGCTGTTTTTCAAGGATGGCTGTGCCAGAACTACGGCTTGCCCAAGGTCATCCAGCCAGGTGCGAGTGGAGGAGTGGGGAATCAAACCCGGTTCTCCCAGATTAGAGTCTGCGCACTTAACCACTACACCAAACAGGAATGACTCGGAAGTAGGAACGGTCCCTACGCTCTTCCAGAGACAATCTTGGTCTTCATACTCAGGGAGGGGCCGTGGCTCAGTGGCGGAGCCTCTGCTTTGCATGCAGATGGTCACAGGTTCCATCCCCAGCATCTCCAGTTAAAAGGATCAGGTGGTAGGTGATGAGAAAGACCTCTGCTTGAGACCAGTGTTCCCTCTAAGCTTGAGTTAGTGTGAGGTAGCTCACCGTTTTTTAGCCTCCGGCTCACACATTTTTGTCATCAGCAGCTGCCGCCTGTGCCCTAGAGACTCCAAAGGCCATTGAGGAGAATTATGTATTGATAAGGCCTTTTGTCTTGGTGGTGGCGAACCTACGGCACGGGTGCCAGAGGTGGCACTCAGAGCCCTCTCTGTGGGCACGCGTGCCATCGCCCCAGCCAAGCCCAGACCATCATTAAAGTGTCGCATTCTCTGCCAAATAATTTTAAGAAAATGAAAGCATTTGGGATTGCTTTCCTTACTTTGTCTTAAGTTAATGTATGAGTTGTTTTTTCTAAAGTAAAACCTCAGTATTCAGGTTAAATTGCACTTTGCGATAAATAAGTGGGTTTTGGGTCGCAGTTTGGGCACTCGGTCTCTAAAAGGTTCGCCATCACTGATCTATCTAATCCCCTTTTAAAGCTGTTTAGTCATGTGGCCATCACTACTTCTGGCAGCGAATTCTACATTTTAATCACTCTGTGTAAAGTAGATTCAGGTGGGTAGCTGTGTTGGTCTGAAGCAACAGAACCAAGTTTGGGTCCAGTGGCACCTTTAAGACCAACAAAGTTTAATTCTGGGTATAAGCTTCCGTGTACATGTACACTTCTTCAGCTACATGCAGAAGTGTGCATACGCATGAAAGCTTATAAATTAAAGGTTCCCTTGCTCGAAAGCCAGTCGAATCCGACTCTAGGGTTGCGGTGCTCATCTCTGTTTCAAAGCCGAAGAGCCAGCGCTGTCCGAAGACGTTTCCGTGGTCATGTGGCCGGCATGACTAAACACCAAGGCGCACGGAACGCTGTTCCTTCCCACCGAAGTGGTACCTATTTATCTACTTGCAATTTCTTGCTTTCGAACTGCTAGGTTGGCAGGAGCTGGAACTAGAGACGGGAGCTCACTCCGTCATGCGGCGACTCGGGTCTTGAACTGCTGAACTACCGACCTTCCACAGCCTGCAGTTCAGCGTCTTGAGCCACCGCAGCTCCTTATACCCAGCTTATACCCAGAATTAAATTCTGTTGGTCTTAAAGGTGCCACTAATCTCAAACTTGGTTTTTTTGTGAAGTAGCATTTCCTTTTGTCTGTCCTGAACCTACTGCCCACTGGTTTCATTCATCTCCAGTTTGGAGTGGGTCATACTTGCCTGGGTTAGATTCTTTGCTCTGGCTCTGAATTTCACTTTCGTCATTTCTGCAGTAGTAGTTCCATGGACAATCACATGGACTCTGGTACCAAGGCCTGCAACAAACCACAGTTCCAACTTTGCTCTCATATAGATCCCCGCAACGCCATCAGTGAGTGGACTAGAGATGTAAAATTTCCGGAAATTTTGAAGCTCGAAAAAAAAAAAACCGTTTTCCCCCGGAAAAAAACGGAAATTTTCGGAAAAATTGAAAAAATGCTACATTAGCATTTCTTTTGTCTTTTCTAGATTGAAAGTCATTCTGTTACCTTAGGGACATAAAATATGACTATGGACATTTTTACTTGGCATGAAATTATCACAACTAGCATATAAAATATAGTGTAGCCAAACAAGTATTACAAACAAAATACCCACCCACATGCAAAAACAAAACTGAAACTTTTTTATTTTCTTCTGACAATCGCACCTCCTAAAGGAAGAAATGCATCTTGTTCTTGCATTGGAGAGTTCAGTTTGTAACCTAGGACTTGCTTGTCCTCAGTGCACAGAAATTAGATCAATCTGATACCATATATATATATATTGTAGAAATGATTTGGAAAATATTTGAACACCTTGTCTTAAAATATTTTATTAATCATGTTAAAATAAAACGTTCCATAATCAATTTTTTTTCTTTTCTTTTTCCAATTTTTTGGAAAAAAACAAAAAGGCTTCAGGAAAAGAACGGAAAAAACCCCGGGTTTTTCCCCCGAATTTTCCCGTTTTTTTTCCGGGCCTTCACATCTCTAGAGTGGACCCAGCAACATCAGCCATACTACCTCAGGTTCATACTCCTCATCTTCTAATGTGGTTTATGCCATCATGTGTCAGCAATGCTCTTCCATGCTGTACAGTGGACAAACAGGCCAGTCCCTTTGACAAAGAATTAATGGACATAAGTCTGGCATCAGAAACCACAACATTTAAAAACCAGTGGGGGGGACATGTTAACCTTCCAGGACATCAGTTGCTGACCTGAAAGTAGCAGTTCTCTTACAAAGGAATTTCAAAGGGAGATTACAAAGAGAGACCGCTGAATTGCAACTGATAATGAAGCTCAAGACAATGCATCCCCCTGTACTGAATGAAGACCTAGGTTTCCTGTCTCATTACCAATGCTGATTTCTCCACGCCTACCAGCTCTCTGCATATCACACCTAATCCAATCACACCTGCTAATGTCATTAGGCACCTGAAGTCACTCCACTTTCCAGTGAATAGGACAGATGGTCTCACATTCTAGCTATATCTGGAGTAGTGACTCATGAAAGTTCACCTCCTGCCACAAATTGTGTTAGTCTTTAAGGTGCTGCTGGACTCTTGCTCTTTTCTATTGCTACAGTAGTGGTGTGACAGCACCTATTTTCTCGGGTTTTGTTCTGGCCTCACTTTGTAGCAACATCGGCTCCCCCACCCCACCTTGAAGAAACTGGGAAATGCGAATAAGGAAACGGGAACCCTTGCCCACTTCTCTTTTATACCTTTGTCTCTGTATAACTCGCCATTGCAAGCAGCTCTCTCTTGCTCTACCAAAGAGGGCGTTTGGTCCACGAATGCTTATGCTGTAATACAGGGATAATTCTTCAGTTTTGTTTTACTGTTAACAGGCACCCAGAAAACTACCCCTCTGGATTTGGTTTCTCATCCCCGGACGAAAAGAAGCCGAAGAGGAGAGCTGAACCCAGGTTGGATGATTTTAGGGCTTGGGCCCTTGTATTTCTTTTGTGCTTGCTTCACTGTTGGGTTTTTCTTAGGGGTTGCCAGCAATACTCCCTCTAAACCGTGGAGTCCTGTGAGCAAAATGTCTACTTCGTGAGCTGCTGGCATTAAAGTTGTGAGCGAGCCATTTGGCTACTACATACATTAGTTTGCTCTGGAGCCCTCCTTCCCGAGCTAAGACAAAAATGTATGAGCCGGAGGCTAAAAAACTGTGAGCTAGCTCACACTAACTCAGCTTAGAGGGAACACTGGTTGCCAGCTCAGGGCTGGGAAATAACTGGAGTTTTTGTGGGTGGAGCCTGGGGGGGGGGCTCCCGTGGGGTAGAATGCCAAAGAGTCCGCCCTCCAAAGCAGCCATTTTCTCCAGGCGATCTGATCTCTGCCGCTGGGAGATCAGTTGTAATTCCCGGAGATCTCCAGCCACCACCTGGAGGTTGGCAACGCTAGTTTTTCTTGAAGATGTTTTCTTAATATTTTCAAGCGGTTGATGTTGATTTTTATACGGGGGGTTGGATTTTTTTTTTAATCATTCCAGGCTGCTGTTAAACATTCTTTTAAAAATGTGTTCAGAGTGTTAAAAACTTTCTGCTGTGCCCAAGGTAAAGGTTCCCTTGCTCGAAAGTCAGTCGAATCCGACTCTAGGGTTGCGGTACTCATCTCCGTTTCGAAGCCGAAGAGCCAGCGCTGTCCGAAGACGTTTCCGTGGTCATGTGTCCGGCATGACTAAATGCCAAGGTGCACGGAACGCTGTTCCCTTCCCACCGAAGTGGTACCTATTTGTCTACTTGGCAATTTCTTGCTTTCGAACTGCTAGGTTGGCATGAAAGCTTATAAATTAAAGGTTCCCTTGCTCGAAAGCCAGTCGAATCCGACTCTAGGGTTGCGGTGCTCATCTCCGTTTCCAAGCCGAAGAGCCAGCGCTGTCCAAAGACGTTTCCGTGTTCATGTGGCCGGTATGACTAAACACCAAGGCGCACGGAACGCTGTTACCTTCCCACCAAAGTGGTACCTATTTATCTACTTACAATTTCTTGCTTTCGAACTGCTAGGTTGGCAGGAGCTGGAACTAGAGACGGGAGCTCACTCCGTCACGCGGCACACTCGGGTCTCGAACTGCTGAACTACCAACCTTCCACAGCCTGCAGTTCAGCATCTTAACCACTTGAGCCACCGCAGCTGTGCCCAAAGATGGGCATAAATTTATTTTCTAGGAGAGGTATATGCCACCCCCTCCAGGTGTTGGATATTGTAACTCTGCGTGCAATAGGAGCTGGGAGGGAAAGGGTTAAGAGAATTTTCTCTCTCTGGGGTACACTTGGCAGCCCCCCCCCCCAAATTGGTTAGATTTTGAGCGTTTGTGGCTCTCTCTTGCCTTTTCTGTTTCATCTTCGCCTCTTTTTTACCTGGGCTTTGACCTGTAGCAAGTTAACCTTTTTGAAGTTAACCTCTTCCCCATAAATGTCCCTACATAAGTATATCATATAATCATAGAATCATCGAATGTCAGAGTTGGAAGGGACCTCGCAGGTCATCAACCCCCTGTACTCTGCAGGAGCACAACTGAAAGATAGCCCTACATACCTACAACATACCCGAAAGATGGTCGTCCAGCCTCCGCTTAAAAATGTCCAGTGAAGGAGCCTCCACCGCCTCCCGAGGCAGTCTGTTCCACTGCTCAACCACTCTGACAGTTAGGAGTTAGGAAGTCTCTCCTGATATTTAGCCGGTATCGACTCCCTTGTAATTTCCACCTGTTAGCTCTAGTCTTGCAATCTGGAGCAAGAGAGAATAGATCCACTCCACCTTCTACATGACAGCCCTTCAAATACTTGAAGACTGCAATCCTGTCCCCTCTAAGCCTTCTCTTTCCCAGGCTAAACATACCCAACCCTTTCAGCCTTTCCTCATAAGACTTGGGTTCCAACCGTCTCACCATCCTGGTTCCCCTCTTCTGGACACGCTTGAGCTTCTCAACGTCCTTCCTAAAATGAGGTGCCCAGAACTGGACACAGTACTCCAGGTGAGGCCTGACCATAGCAGAATAGAGCGGAACTACCACCTCCCGTGATCTGGAATCAGTGTTCCCTCTAAGCTGAGTGTGAGCTAGCTCTCAGTCTTTTAGTCTCCAGCTCGCACATTTTTGCCTTCGCTCAGGAAGGATGGGCTCCCGAGCAAACTAATTTATGCAGTCGCCAAGTTACTCGCTCACAACTTTAATGCCAGTAACTCACAGAGTGGAATTTTTGCTCACAAGACTCTACAGCTTAGAGAGAGCATTGCCTGTAATGTGTGCTTCTGTTTTTGTAAGTAAAATTTCTTCTTCTTGCTCCCAGTGGAGTCAGAGCATCTTTGTAATTGGTTTGAACATAATTTCCCCCCTTAACTGGGAAACACAGAGAGTCAGGGGCACTGTGAAAAAGCTTCTGCATTTCTAAGGCAAACCCAACAGCAGGAGCCCAAGGCATAATAAAGAAAATACAGAAATAAATTCCTCCTGAAACATTTCTCTTCCTGTGTGGCCTGGCGGGGGTGTTTGGCGTTTTCCCCAGCCCTGCCAAAACTAATTGCCCAGTCAAGTGATGCATTATCTCCTCTTTGTTATAAAGGAGGTTGGATGGTAAAGGTAAAGTTTCCCTTGCTCGAAAGCCAGTAGAGTCCGACTCTAGGGTTGAGCACCGTTTCAAAGCCGAAGAGTCAGCGCTGTCCGAAGACGTTTCCGTGGTCATGTGGCCGGCATGACTAAACACCAAGGCGCACGGAACGCTGTTACCTTCTCACCGAAGTGGCACCTAGTTATCTACTTGCAATTTCTTGCTTTCGAACTGCTAGGTTGGCAGGAGTTGGAACTAGAGACGGGAGCTCACTCCGTCATGCGGCACACTCGGGTCTCGAACTGCTGAACTACTGACCTTCCACAGCCTGCAGTTCGGCGTCTTAACCACTTGAGCCACCGCGGCAGGTTGGATGGTACCCCTTGGCAAACGGAATGAAGGTTTTGTGCTGGATCAGAGTAGGGGGAGGAAGAGGGACGGCCGATGAAGGGATTTGTCTGCCACCTCTTCCTACCTGCAGCACGATTCCAAAAATTGTAGAGTGTGTTTGTGTGTGTGTGCGTGTGTGTGTGTGTGAAGCGCCATCAAGTCGCTTACGAAAACAGCCTTGCTCAGGTCTTGCAAGCTTGCAAACAGTGGAATAGGTGGCCTGAGAAGGTCGATGGGGTAGCCGCGTTTGTCTGTAGTGGTAGAAAAGGGCAAGAGTCCATTAGCACCTTAAAGGGTAACAAAATTAGTGGCAGGGGAGGAGCTTTCGTGAGTCACTCGCTGCTCACATCTCTTATTCCTGTCCTAATAGCCACTCTTAAAGTATATATTAGCTGTTGTAGCTCCGCATGCAGGAGGATCTGAGAGCCAGTTTGGTGTAGTGGTTAAGTGTACGGACTCTAATCTGGGAGAACCGGGTTTGATTCCCCACTCCTCCACTGGCACCTGCTGATGTGACCTTGGGTCAGTCACAAGCTCTGGCACAGTTGTCCTTGAAAAAGAGCAGTTTCTGTCAGAGTTCTCTCAGCCCCACCCACCTCACAGGGTGTCTGTTGTGGGGAGGGGAAGGGAAAGGAGTTTGTAAGCCGCTCTGAGACTCCGAGTGAAGGGCGGGGTATAAATCCAATCTCTTCTTCTCTACTTAAGATAATTCATTCTCTCTCTCTCTCCCCCCTCCCCCCCTCCTCTCTCCTTGGCCATTGCTTGCCTTCTGTGTTTCATATTTCACAGGACCTCTCTTCTTATAGGCAGTTTGGTGTAGTGGTTAAGTGCAAGGTCTCTCATCTGGGAGAACCGGGTTTGATTCCCCACTCCTCCACTTGCACCTGCTGATGTGACCTTGGGTCAGTCACAAGCTCTGGCACAGCTGTCCTTGAAAAAGAGCAGTTTCTGTCAGAGCTCTCTCAGCCCCACCCACCTCACAGGGTGTCTGTGGTGGGGTGGGGAAAGGAAAGGAGTTTGTAGGCCGCTCTGAGACTCCTAGCGGATAGTGGAGAGCCAGTTTGGTGTAGTGGTTAAGTGCGCGGACTCTAATCTGGGAGAACCGGGTTTGATTCCCCACTCCTCCACTTGCACCTGCTGATGTGACCTTGGGTCAGTCACAAGCTCTGGCACAGCTGTCCTTGAAAAAGAGCAGTTTCTGTCAGAGCTCTCTCAGCCCCACCCACCTCACAGGGTGTCTGTTGTGGGGAGGGGAAGGGAGAGGAGTTTGTAAGCCACTCTGAGACTCCAAGTGAAGGGCGGGGTATAAATCCAATCTCCTCTTCTTCTTCTAGTGAAGGGTGGGGTATAAAACTAATCTCCACCTCCCCCCCCCCCAAACCTGGGCTTGGAGCTGTAGCAAGTTAACCTATTTGAAGTTAATCTGTTCACAACAAGTTAAATGTCCCTACATGAATATGTCATGTATGATGTGGTTCTGTGTCCGTAAGTAAAATGTCTTTCTCTTGTTACCATTGGACTCAGGTCATCTTCGTAATTGGTTTGAACAGTGTTTTTCCCTTCACCAGGAGATGTGGAGAATCGGGGATACTGTGAAAAAGCACCTGTGCTTCCAAGGCTAATGACATTTAACCCACTAGTATATAACCGCTGGTGGTCACCCTGTCATGATCTGGCCTGTGCCAGTATGGCCTAGCCAGCCTAAGAGGCCTGGGTGGCAGTAGGAGGCGGCTAGGCCTACAACTCCCAGAAGGCATTGGGAGAGTCAGAGAAGATTCTAAAGAGACTGTTAGAGTCTGTTGGGAACGAAGTCTGGGGGGAAAGACAGTTTAAGGCAGTTGCGGGCTGCTGGTTGATGGTAGCTGGAGTCTCTGAGTGAGACTTAGTCCTTTGCCTCCCTGCGGCTGGGTCTCGTGAGAGACAGGCCGGGCTGGGGGAAGGAGGAGCTTGAGTGAGTTAGGCAGGCTGGGACCTGATAGGAAAAGCCCAGTAAGGCAGTGGCGTTAGTTTATTTTCATTTGACCTTTCCCTCTGTTACCCAGTTGACGCACCTTGCCCAATTTTCCTCATAAACCCTGTTCTGTGTGATTTGGTTGGTGTCTGCCTGGGTCATTCACGCCTGTAACACTCGGTTAGCAAGGGCTTGAAGGGAAGCTACCCTGGGACTCCCGAGGGACCCGAAAGTCCAGGGTGGTGGCGGCGAAAACCCAAAGACCCCTCTGGGGGTCATGACCAGTGTTCCCTCTAAGCTGAGTTAGTGTGAGCTAGCTCACAGTTTTTTAGCCTCCGGCTCACACATTTTTGTCTCAGCTCAGGAAGGAGGGCTCCAGAGATAACTAATTTATGCAGTAGCCAAATCACTCGCTCACAACTTTAATGCCAGTAGCTCACAAAGTAGAATTTGTGCTCACATGACTCCACAGCTTAGAGGGAACATTGGTCATGACACACCCCCACAGAGAGAATAATGCACTTTTCATCCACTCTCTTTGCATTTTGCAACTGGATTTTACTGTGTTGAAATCCACTTGCGGTCGCTAAATTGCATTGAAAATGGATGATTCAAAGTATGTGAAAGTGTCACATTGTCTCTGCGGCTGTGTCCCAGTAGCTGTTCACGGTGGAGCAGCTTCTGTGGTTTGCTGGCTCATCTCAGGAATTGTTCGCTGGCGGGAAGCGCCCTAAGAAATCTGCAACCCGATTGGTAAATCAGGACTTCTGGCACACCTATCCGAGACACAGAAAGAACCAAAAGGGGGAGATGCTGTTAACTACAGTGATGTTGAGTATTTTGATAGGATTTGGGGGCTTTTGTAGCTTTCGGGGAGAAGAAACCAACCGTATGAGGAAAGGCTGAGAGACTTGGGAATGTTTAGTCTGGAGAAGAGGAGGTGGGGGGGGGGGCAGTGTTCCCTCTAAGCTGAGTTAGTGTGAGCTAGCTCACAGTTTTTTAGCCTCTGGCTCAGCAGATTTTTGCCTTAGCTCAGGAAGGGATGGCTCCAGAGCAAACTAATTGATGCAGCAGCTGAATTACTCGCTCACAACTTTAATGCCAGTAGTTCACAAAGTAGAAGTTTTGCTCGCAAGACTCCACAGCTTAGAGTGAGAATTGGATGTGATGGCTCTTTTTTTAAGTATTTGAAGGGCTGTCACTTAGAAGAAGAAGAGATGGGATTTATACCCCGCCCTTCACTACCCAAGGGAGTCTCAGAGCAGCTTACAAACTCCTTTCCCTTCCCCTCCCCACAACAGACACCCTGTGGGGTAGGTGGGGCTGAGAGAGCTTTGACAGAAACGGCTCTTTTTCAAGAACAGCTCTTATCAGAACTACGACTTGCCCAAGGTCATCCAGCCAGGTGCAAGTGGAGGAGTGGGGAATCAAACCCGGTTCTCCCAGATTAGAGTCCGCGCACTTAACCACTACACCAAACTGACTCTCAAGGAGAAAGCAAGGAGGAGGAGAGAATGTGAATTCCCAACTCCATGAGCAGAAAACCATAACTGGGAGCCACCAAACTGGCTCTCAGGAGGACAGGGATCTGTTCCTGTTGGTAGCAGAGGTCAGGCCACGCAATTATGGGTTTAAATTATAGGTGGAAAGGTACCAGCTGGAAATTAGAGAATTTTATTTTTACAGTCAGAGTGGTTCAGCGGTGGAATCAGCTGCCTAAGGATGTGGTGAGCTCCCCCTCCCTGGCAATCTTTAAGCTGCGGCTGGTCAAACGCTTGTCAGGGATGCTCTAGGCTGATCCTGCATTGAGCAGGGGGTTGGAGTAGATGGCCTGTCTGGTCTCTTCCATACACAACCCTAGTCTGCTAGTTCAGCAACACACAGAGAAAGTCTTCGAGAACCGTAATGACAAACCTCTTTATTGTGGATCTGAGCTAATTTGATAGGTGTTCTTGCTACAACCGACTTAACACCACCAGGATTCACTTACCTTGTGGCCGAATCCCAGTTAATTCAGGACATTTGGACATACTATTAAATCTGTATCCATTCCAATGTGTGGCAAAGTAGTGCGAACAAAGGCCTTGGGGGCATAAGAGACTCCCTTGTCTACAAGTTTACAAGTTTCGTTTATTGTCTTCGCCATTGGCCATAACAGCACAAAGTAAATCAAAGCACAACAGAAATATACATCAATAGCTTGCAGCAAGTCCTAGACCCCGTCTTATCTTTTTTGCCGCCAGTGCAAACAAAGCCATTCTGCTAGTAACATGTGCATCAGTATCAGAAAGCAAGAACACAGTCAAATCCTGCTCAGCAATTCCATTATACAGAGGTACAATAGGATAAATAAACCTTTGCCTAAGTGATTCGTGCCATAAACATCTCAGAATGTAATGCTTGACATCATCCACTTCATCCATACCACATAGGCATATTCTAGAAGCGGCAGGACTCCCTTGTCTAGCAGGTGTCTTTTTTCATTTGCAAGCTGTTTACCTTTTTCTTTCTGTTGTACTTGCAGAACAAGAATTTCCGCAAAGCTGAACAATGGGCAGACCCCGAAAAACCGCAGACGTGTCCTCCCCTCGGCCCGCCACCACGGCGCCAAAAGCCGCCCCGGCGGCCCCTCGCTCTTCAGCCTCGTCCAAGGCGACACCCGCTAGCGGCAAAGCTTCGAGCGCTCCAGCCGCGAAGAGCGGAGGTGGCAGGCGAGGACAAGGGGAGAAGCCAGCCTCCGTCCCAAGCGCCGGCGCGACAAGCCAGAGTTGCCAGACCAAGTCCGCGGCTGTACACGCTGGCGGTCAAGGAGATGCGAAGAGCAGCCGTGGCGCCAGAGCCAAGACCTCCACTGCCAGCGGAGGTGGAAAACCTCATGCCGATAACACCCATGTCGAGGTGGATAGTTATGCAAGCCCGTCGCTGGCTACCGCCAAAAAGCAAGGCAAGGCGAGTGGTTATTCCCCACCGCTGGATGTGGCTGAGATCGAGTGCCAGACGCGGGGTCAGCGGACGAACCCCGAATGGTACAAATGGAGGGAGAACCGTATCACCGCTTCGGTCGCCCCCAAGATCGCCAACAGCAAGTTTGCCAACGGGCGGAGCTCCGAGGTACCCCAGTCCTACCTGAAAGCCGTCGTGAACTCAGGTCCCAGCGTGACGACCCCAGCCATGTCCTGGGGTATCCGGAACGAGAAGAAAGCCATAGAAGCCTACGAAGCCATTAAGTCCAGCAAGAGCAGGAAGGCGGTGACGGTTGAAGACCCCGGGCTCTACATTGACAAGGGAAAGCCGTGGCTCGCCGCCAGCCCCGACGGGATCGCCCGGGAACCCCATACCGGTAAAAAGCTAGCCGTCGTGGAAGTCAAGTGTCCCTATAAACACAGAGACAAGACGGTGACGGATGCCTGCAAGGATAAAAACTTCTGTCTGGAGAAGGAGGGTGATTCCTATACGCTGAAGAAAGACCACCCGTACTACACGCAGGTGCAGTGCCAGATGGGAGTCACCGGCCTCAAGAAGGCCGACTTCGTCGTCCACACTAACAAAGAGACGGCCATCGCCCCCGTGGAGTTCGACCCCATTTTCTGGGACGCCACCGTGCCCAAGCTGGAGAAGTTCTACACGGATGCCGTAGTCCCGTACCTGGAGCAGAAGGAAAGTGCTGCCGCTTGGGCTAAAGAAGAATAAAGCGGCGGGGGAGTTCGAGCTTCCCGACTCTCCGAAAGACGTGCCTTCTCCTAGTAACCGTCAACTCTCTTTTCTGGTTTTTCCAACGGGTGTTTGAGAAAAAAAAAATGGTTTGCTGCATTCCTGTGCGTGAAAATGGGCTTGCAAATGGTGATTCGAGTTCCTGCCAGATTCCCCCTTCCCTGTCCACTTGCAGACTGCCAGCTATGCGAGGGAGCAGCAGAGCTACAGTAGCAACGTCCGTCTTTCCTCTGGGTCTTCTAGAAAAAGCAGGCAGTACTTGCTCTGGGCAATTCTAGACCAGGTCAGAGGACTTGAAGCCGCCACAGTACCTCCCTGCCACAAAGAATAGCGCTGCCCAGCCAGGTAACCTGACTTCTGGAAACATGTACGGAAAAGTACACTCGGTGCTCTTTTGTTATCCAAAGGCCATTTCACTGCCAGCTGAATTCTACTTCTGCTCCTTCCTCGAGAAGGAAGTGATCATTCTACCTGCCAGCCATCTGAAGAATCAATGAACGCTGCCCACTGAGACCGGAATGATGAATTTCAGCTTTTTGAGTAGACTCATTCTGATTTTTCCTTCCTGCTTTTTAAAAGGCGAGAGTCTACACAGTTTAAAAGGAGATGCTAGTACTTCGTCAAGACCCTGTGCAGGAGACTTTGATTTTGTCCCCCGGTGTTCTGTAGTTCTTCTGATCCGAACTGGATGAATGACTGGGTGGTGAAGAGCCGGAGTCTGGACAAGATCCAATTCAGAGCTGCAGTTCACGTATACAGGAGCAAGTGCTGCTGAAGTCTCTGGACCTCACGCCTAAATAAAATACGCAGAGGAGTAGGCTGCTAAAGGTTTTGCTGATATCAAACATGATATAACTTTTGGGATGATTTTTCTTATAGCCCTGCAGTCAGCAAGATGAGACGCCTCCTGTTCTTGCACATTTAAAACAGATTTATTTTTTTGTGCGGTTGTCAGTTTGAGAGTTACTATTTTTTCAGGCGTTTCAGCCCCTGGTGCTCTTTGCCACTTGGGAAGACAAGATACCCTTTAGATAACTTTTCATAAGCTTTTTTGGAGAATTGTTACTTTATTTAGGAAAAGGTTAGTTTACTTAGAAAAAGCTTAGTTTACTGTCAGACATTTGTTTAGAAGGCCGAACCGGCCAGCCAGATTGTACACTGTGGTTATTTTGGTTCGGCTGTGACTTCTGTTGAGCAAAAAAAAAAAAAAAGTAAAATAAAATAAATCACTTTGAACTATGTGTAGTCCCTGTGGTTTGGTGTTGAAGACATAATTGGAAGAAGAAGAAGAGATTGGATTAATACCCCGCCCTTCACTTGGAGTCTCAGAGCGGCTTACAAACTCCTTTCTCTTCCCCTCTCCACAACAGACACCCTGTGAGGTGGGTGGGGCTGAGAGAGCTCTGACAGAAACTGCTCTTTTTCAAGGACAGCTGTGCCAGAGCTTGTGACTGACCCAAGGTCACATCAGCAGGTGCAAGTGGAGGAGTGGGGAATCAAACTCGGTTCTCCCAGATTAGAGTCCGCGCACTTAACCACTACACCAAACTGGTGTAGGAAAGAGGATGGAAATGGGCTAGCAGAGGCAACAGGTACATATAAGAGAAGCCAATGCTGGATCAGGCCAGTGGCCCATCCGGTCCAACACTCTGTCACACAGTGGCCAAAAATAACAGGTGCCATCAGGAGGTCCAGCAGTGGGGCCAGGACACTGGAAACCCCCCCACTGTTGCCCCCCCCCCCCCCAAGCACCAAGAAGACAGAGCATCCCTTGCCCCAGGCCGAGAGTTCCTATCTATACCTTGTGGCTAATAGCCACCGATGGACCTCTGCTCCATATGTTTATCCCTCTTGAAGCCGTCCAGGCTTGTAGCCGCCACCACCTCCTGTGGCAAAGAATTCCAGGTGTTAATCACTCTTTGGGTGAAGAAGGACTTCTTTTTAATCCGTTCTAACCCGACTGGTCTGAGTTGGGATGGAATGGCTGGAAAGGAGGCAGGGAGTGTGTAGCAGGGATGTCAACCATTAAACCGATGTCCCCAACTTGATGCCCCTGGGCGCCACAGCACCAGGCTGACACCTTTCCTGGTGCCTGCCAAGTGTTTTTAGAATCTGGGAGGGCCTAGGTGGGGCATCGGGCCAGCAGGGTCTCTGATTGGCTGTGCACATTGAAAGCCATCCTGCTTAATATGTTAAGGAGTTAGTATTACAAGTGACCTATGACCTCGCTGTGTGAGATTTTGTGGTTGGATCTGCCTCCTGTGGCAGCCGTTTTGTGATTGTGCCCTCCACCCTGGGTCAGAGAATTCCAAAGATGCCAGCTGGTTTGAAACGGTTGGGGAGCCCTGGCTTAAATGGTAAGAACTTAGGATGTATGCCTTCCTGCAAACACTTGGGACCACTGTTCCCGCTGCTAACGCTACCTGCTGATGCTGTGGTACCTGCCGTATGTGCCAAGAAAGTGGGCAAGGCCATTGCCCGGTAGGTGGATCTGAGTTCGGAATCTTTTGGGTGGGAGTTGTGGCTGCCATTGGAGGATCTCCCAAGGTGGGGTATGCGGTGTTCCCTCTAAGCTGAGGTAGTGTGAGCTAGCTCCCAGTATTTTTAGCCTCAGGCTCGTGCATTTTTGTCTCAGCTCAGGAAGGAGGGCTCCAGAGCAAACTAATCTATGCAGCAGGCAAATTGCTCGCTCACAGGTCTAATGACAGGAGCTCACAAAGTAGAATTTTTGCTCACAAGACTAGAGATGTAAAATTTCTGAAAATTTTGAAGCTCGGAAAAAAAACCCCGTTCCCCCCCCCCCGTTTTTTTCCAGAAAAAAATGGAAATTTTCAGAAAAATTGAAAAAAAATGCTATATTAGCATTTCTTTTGTCTTTTCTAGATTGAAAGTCATTCTGTTACTTTAGGAACATAAAATATGACTATGGACATTTTTACTTGGCATGAAATTATCACAACTAGCATATTAAAAATATAGTGTATCCAAACAATTATTACAAACAGAATACCCTACCACATGCAAAAACAAAACTGAAACTTTTTTTTTATTCTGACAATCTCGCACCTCCTAAAGGAAGAAATGCATCTTGTTCTTGCATTGGAGAGTTCAGTTTGTAACCTAGGACTTGCTTGTCCTCAGTGCACAGAAATTAGATCAATCTGATACCATATATATATATTTTAGAAATGATTTGGAAAATATTTGAACACCACCCCCGCGCATTTTTCCGGTTTTTTCCTGGGCCTTCACATCTCTACACAAGACTCCACAGCTTAGAGGGAGCACTGGTTATCAGGCTGCCCACCCTGCCATACTTAGTCCTGCAATGGGCATCCGCCGTAGCCGTCTATCTCCTGCCAGCAGCCATCCTGGGGCACGAAAAGAAAGGTGCCAGTGAAGAGCGAGATATTAAAGGCAGAGATGGAGGGAAGGTGCGCCCTTCCATGCTTAAATCACTCTGTTCGTTTGTTTAAATTAGGGCTAGACAACCCTGGCACATGTACCCAACAGCGGTGCTCCGGCTCATTTTATTTATTTGAAACATTTTTGTGTTGCTTCTCCAGCTGATTAGGGTCCCCAGTTTGCTTGGCGTCCAGGGCCAGATCTCTGCCTGAGCCACGAGAGAAGGCGACCCATGGCTGTATCGCCCCCTAGATCTGCACTACTTACCGGCTAAGACGAAGGTGGATTTTTCAGGTGCTGGCAAACGCTGCCAGGGTGGGGTTTGCCCCAAGTGTGTCTGACCAAGTACCAACCTTGCCCCTGTCCTGTTTTCTTTGCCCAACACCTTCACGAGTACATATTGTAGTTTTTTTGGCTCTCGGGCCAAAATGGTTGCCTACTTCTTAGTGGTTGCTTTATTACGTACTATAAAGGTCAAGGTTTCCCTTGCTCGAAAGCCAGTCGAATCCAACTCTAGGGAACAGTGCTCATCTCCGTTTCCAAGCCGAAGACATTTCCGTGGTCATGTGGCCGGCATGACTAGACACCGAGGCGCACGGGATGCTGTTACCTTCCCACCAAAGTGGTTACCTATTTATCTACTTGCAATTTTTTGCTTTCGAACTGCTAGGTTGGCAGGAGCTGGGACCAGAGACGGGAGCTCCCTCCGTCATGCGGCACACTCAGGTCTCGAACTGCTGAACTAGCGACCTTCCGGTCTGCAGCTCAGCGCCTTAACCTCTGCGCCACCACGGCCCTTATTACATACTAGGAATGTAACTATTGGGATGGCAGGTTTTGAAGACTCTGCCAATGTTCCATCCCCCTGCATCTGGTGGCGACAATGAACCACGCAATCTTTGCAGCACAAGCTCTGAAAACCAAAAGCTTAGCCCAGTCCCTTTAACATTTGAAAAGAAAAAGCTTTAGGGCTCCTTCACACAAAATGTTCTGTAATCCGGAGGAAAGGAATTGCACACAGGTTGCCTGTGCTTGAAACATGAATGAAATGGTACCTGAGGCTTGAACTTCTCTCCTGGCAATTTGCTTTTTGAAGCAGAGGCGTTTGCTTCAAAAAGAGGTTGTAGCTCTAGGCCCATAGCTGGTTATTCAACTGCTGCAAAGCAGCATCAGCTGTTTATTGAGATCCCTCTATGCCCGTCTTGGATACCTTCTCAGCCACGAAATTTTGAGAGAGCACGGACAGTACAAAAAGTTCACCCTGTTTCTGTGCTATGTGATTGGTGAAAACAGCCTTTTCATGCCCACTGGCCAGGGAGTTTCAGCGATACTCACGTCACAGGCAGTGTTCCCTCTAAGCTGAGTGAGTGTGAGTTAGCTCACAGTTTTTTAGCCTCCGGCTCACAAATCTTTGTCTCCGCTCAGGAAGGATGGCTCCAGAGCAAACTCATTGATGCAGCAGCCAAATGGCTTGCTCACAACTTTAATGCCGGTCGCTCACGAAGTAGAATTTTTGCTCACAAGCAGGGGTCATTTCGTAGAAAAAGAGCTAGGGGAACTCATTAGCATATGCCACACCCCCTGACATCACCGGACGTGTGTCATAAGGCCACACACCCCGCCCCCAATGGTCACGGCCGCCACCGCCGGCCTTGCAGCTCCACTGCCGAGCCCCATGAGGGGCCCGGCGGTGGACCTGCAAGGCCGGTGGGAGTGCAAGGAAGCCCCGCGAAGGCCCTCCCTGGCCCCAGGCAGGTAGGAGTGGGGAGAGGCGGGGAGGAAGCAACTTACCCTCCCTCTTCTGCCTCCTCCTGGCTGAATGAGGGCCGGAAGCGGGCGACTGGAGGCAGGGGGCGGGGCTTCGTCATGTGCCCCGCCCCCCGGTACCTCACCCGGGGGAACTGCGTTCCCCCCAGAAATGACCTCTGCTCACAAGACTCCACAGCTTAGAGGGAGCATTGGTCACAGGTGGTGTGTTTTTATTTTGTAAGTCCTCTTAGGTTTAATGCGGCTGCCTCCTAAGTGACTGGGCACAGGATTGCAGCCTTGAACCTATGAAGCTGTCTCTGGTGCCCAGCTCTGACCACTCTAAAGCAGTGGCCCCCGGGGGTCTTATTTGGACCAATCTATGCCCTATTAGCTGAGACCCTTTTACCTGGAGTAGGTAGTATGTGAACTTGGTAACCTTCTATGAGCTAGTTAAGTGTGCGGACTCTCATCTGGGAGAACTGGGTTTGATTCCCCACGCCTCCACTTGCACCCGCTGGATGACCTTGGGCAAGCCACAGTTCTGTCAGAGCTGTTCTCTCACGAGCAGTTTCTGTCAGCTCTCTCAGCCGCACCTACCTCACAGGGTGTCTGTTGTGGGGAGGGGAAGGGAAAGGCGTTTGTAAGCTGATCTGAGACACCTTTGGGTAGTGAAGGGCGGGGTATAAATCCAATCTCTTCTATGTGAAGTATAACATTTCTCCCTCTCCCCCAAAAGCGAGCTTATTTCATGATGTCTTCCCAGCAGAGATATTAGTTTCTAAAGAGCCGTACAACTTGTTAATGGAAAACTGGTCAGACCATTTTGCAGCAACTGGCTACTGAGGGGAGGGGGGGGGGGTTGGCTACCATCCCCAGCTGCAATTTACAGATGCCTGAGCTTGGATAAGTTTGGGAGGGAAGCAAACGGGTATGCAAATGGTTCGGCATCTAGAGGAACGGAATATTATGGGGTGTATTTGTGGATCGCCCCCCCCCCCTCCAGACCTACTGCTAGAACGCATTGTGGCCTTCGTTTGCAGCATTAGTTTTAGACTGATTCTAGAGGTTTATACCCAAAGGTGGAGGCAGAGTCACCCTTTGCACCCAAAGCCAGAGTCGAAACAAGGCACGATGCCCTCCCCCCAAACACATTTCCTCGCCGGAGTAATTCCAACCATCATCACTTTTAACTCTTCCTCAAAATAAAGTTTAACAGCCCCAATCTTCACCAGTAAGAGCCAGTTTGGTGTAGTGGTTAAGTGTGCAGACTCTAATCTGGGAGAACCGTGTTTGATTCCCGACTCCTCCACTTGCACCTGCTGATGTGACCTTGGGTCAGTCACAAGCTCTGGCACAGCTGTCCTTGAAAAAGAGCAGTTTGTGTCAGAGTTCTCTCAGTCCCACCCACCTCACAGGGTGTCTGTTGTGGGGAGGGGAAGGGAAAGAAGTTTGTAAGCCGCTCTGAGACACCTTTGGGTAGTGAAGGGCGGGGGATAAATCCAACCTCTTCTTCTAAGCCACTCTGAGTGAAGGGCGGGGTATAAATCCAATCTCTTCTTCAATAAGACCAGTCCCTGAGTCGGCCATCTTCGACAACTAGAGCTTTGGTGACAAGGGGACTAGCTCCCTGTGGCACTCATCGCAGAATTATCGATATGTCACAATGTATTGTGTTACCTTTAGTCATTCATGGAACCCAGTGGAACTGGTCACTACTAAGCCCACTGATCTTGTGTGTTTACAAAAATTGAAAACAGATCAGCCAATATCATAATGCCCCTATATAAATCAACGGTGCGACCTCATTTGGAATACTGTGTACAGTTCTGGTCACCGCACCTTAAAAAGGATATTATAGCTTTGGAAAAAGTGCAGAAAAGGGCAACTCGAATGATCAAAGGGTTGGAACACTTTCCCTGTGAAGAAAGGTTAAAGCACTTGGGGCTCTCACGCTCCGAGGAATGACAGCTGACATCATCGAGGTCTGTAAGATTATGCATGGGATAGAGCAGGTCGAGAAAGAGGTACTTTTCTCCCTTTCTCACAAGACAAGAACTCGTGGGCACTCCATGAAATTGCTGAGCGATTGGGTTAGAACGGATAAAAGGAAGTCCTTCTTCACCCAGAGTGATTAACACATGGAATTCATTGCCACATTAGGTGACGGCAGCCACAATCCATAGACGGCTTCAAGAGGGAATTAGATAAGCATATGGAGCAGAGGTCCATCAGTGACTATTAGCCACAAGGTATAGATAGGGACTCCGGGGCAAGGGATGCTCGGCTTTCTTGGTGCTGGGGGGGGGGCAATAGTGGGAGGGCTTCTGGTATCCTGGCCCCACTGCTAGACCTCCTGATGGCACCTGGTATTTCTGGCCACTGTGTGACAGAATGTTGGACTGGATGGGCCATTGGCCTGATCCAACATTGGCTTCTCTTATGTTCATACTGGAAAACTGATACCCAAACAAACTGACACTTTCCATTGTCATACTTTAAGATTGGGCAAAATACCAGAGTGTTTTGTTCGGTTTTGATGTATTACATGTGTTTATTTTGGACAAACTGCGACATGCACCCTGCCCTCCGCTGAGACAAGTGCCACTTTACAGGCGCAGGTAAATTTTTAGCAGCTGGGCTCCTTGATTATCCAAGGGCACCTGACACTTTTCTACCCACAAACATGCCTTTGGTATCCCAAGTCAACGCACAGAACCAAGTGACAAACTTGAGGTCTGCCTCCCATCTGTTAAGAGAATTCTATTCATAATATAACTTGCGTATTTTGCATACCCTCCTAACACACATTGTTGAATACTAAAGTACTCTTTAATGCAGCCTAACAGGCCAGCTACTGTGGAAAGGGACGTCTTCCCAAAGCCTTTTCTTTAATTACGAATGCAATCAAATAAAAGTTACACAAAGCAAAAGGATGTTTAAAAAGTAAAGGTAAAGGTTTCCCTTGCTCGAAAGCCATTCGAATCCGACTCTAGGGTTGCGGTGCTCATCTCCGTTTCCAAGCCAAAGAGCCAGCGCTGTCCGAAGACGTTTCCGTGGTCATGTGGCCGGCGTGACTAAACACCAAGGCGCACAGAATGCTGTTCCCTTCCCACCGAAGTGGTCCCTATTTATCTACTTGCAATTTCTTGCTTTTGAACTGCTAGGTTGGCAGGAGCTGGAACTAGAGACGGGAGCTCACTCCGTCATGCGGCACCCACAAATTCCTCCTTCCCTTCTATACTTAACACATGTCCAGGCTTGTGAAATGAAGAACAGTGATTAAAAGAACGATTATGATTAAAAGTTGTTTTTATTCTATACACGTAATTCCAGACACTCGACAGACAAGGACCAGAATATACTACTATACATCTTTAATAGAAAGTGACTATAAAAGTGTAAACATTTGGGAGGGGAGAGGAGGGCACTGACTGAACCGTGGGGGTAAAAGTCCCTGTAGCCTTCCTGCAGCGTAACAACGGGGCAGCCGGTCCCCTCTTAAGTCAAAGGGGAAAGTGAGACTGTTGTTACTGGCACAGCCATTGTGTGAAATGCATAGACAGAAGGCACATGGGTCAAAGAAGAGTCCCGGAGGGCAGGGTACAGTGAGCCTTTTGCTGGCACGCTTGCCTTTTAAGCAGCAGTGGTTTGCATAGCAGATTCCTATTCTACCATCTCCCCCCCCCCCTGCTAACCCAAGGTGGAAGATCCTGACCTGGGAGAGAATTCTCAAAAACGAAAAGGAAAAAAAAAAAAGCAGGACCCAATCTGCTTTTTCACTCAAGCTCACTGCCGTGGAGACTGTGGCCTACCCACCACCGCCCTCTTTGCAGTTTGCAAAAGTCGCCCTTCGTCTCTTCCACTAAAACGAGCTTTGGTCTTCTCCCGCACTGCCTGCTTTCCTTTTTTAGATAAGACACTAGTGCAACAGGTGGTCTAGAACGAGAGGCGGGTACAAGTGGAAGTCTCATCTAGCTGTTTTTCTACGTATCGGTGTACAAAGGTATTTACATGAAGCCGGTGCGGGGGCCTCGCCTCTCTCCTCCCCACCCACCCACCCTCCGTCCAGTCAGTGGCTAGCCTGACAAAGGCCCTGCCAAGCTTGTGAACACGGCAGGCTTATTAAAAGACCCAGAAGCGATCGCCCCCACCTCCAGGTCGGATGGCAGCTGGCCAGGGCTGCCATTCGGGGAGCAGAAACACAAGAGCTGCTTGTTTTCTGATACCTGCTCTGCTTCGGAAGGAAAACGGCCTTATGATGTAGATGTGTTTCCCCCCCCCTCTGAGAAAGTTCCTGGAGATGAAAGCTGACTTGTTTCAAAAAGGGTGGGCTAGGCTTTGCCAGAGAACTAAAAAAAAAAAAAGACTGGGGAAGTATAACCGCACAAACCCAGGTGGCTATCTCGTACCACGCTAGAACTAAATTTGGGCTAACACCCCCCCCTGGAAGAAAGGCACCGAGCTGTATCCGCAGACAGGCAAAGAGGCCTTCTGGCTGACGTAGTGCATTGTGCACTGGAACCCACCAAACCAGTCACTTGTGTCTGCCGGCCGCCTTCGCATCTCCTACTCTGGTGTAACCCTGAGATCAACAGCATCCCTTTTACGGGTTCTGTCACGGGGAGAACAGTGCCCACCAGCCTTAAAGATACCTTTCACTATCCTAGAGTCTCAAAGCATTTTTTTTTTTGGGGGGGGGACCACTTTCATTATAGGGGTATGCCACTCCCCAGGGAGCCGTTCCTGCATTTTGATTGTCTTGCATCTCTGGGATCCGATTAGGCGTTAAAGGGAACCCAGCTGCCCCTTAAGCCAGAGTCAGTCGCAAAAGCGCTTGCGTGGCACGGTGCGGGCACGGTTGGAGCGACGGATCTCTTGCTTTGCGTCACGGCACCGTTGGCAGATGAAGATGTCGGGCACGTTGGATTTGCGGATCTTGGCGCACGAGAGGTGGATCCAGGTGGCGCATTCGTTGCACTCGATCATGGGCCTCCCGGCAAAAGGCTTTAAGCAGAAGCAAGTGATCAGATCCCAGGCGTCATCCTCTGCAAGAAAACACAGCAATCTTAATAACAACAACACATGAATATATATATGCATTCCAGAGACTCTGGAAATAACTTCTATAGCGGAGATACTGGGCGATTCTGCATCTGGCGTTCGTTCCGCATTTTCTCAACAGTGAGGGGAAAGGTGAAGCTCAAATCCACATTCAGATACCCCCCGCCGGGGGGGCACTGTTCCCTCTAAGCTGAGTTAGTGTGAGCCAGCTCACAGTTTTTTAGCCTCCAGCTCACAGATTTTTGTCTTAGCTCAGGAAGGACGGCTCCAGAGCAGACTAATTTATGCAGCAGCCAAATCGCTCGCTCACAATTTTAATGCCGGTAGCTCACAAAGTAGAATTTTTGCTCACAAGACTCCACAGCGTAGAGGGAACATTGCGGCGGGGGCAACACCGTACTGACTGCGAAGTCACCCCTGAACGGCCATAAATCTGCAGAAGGTACCATAAAACCCAACGATCAAAGAAAGTGAAAGCGACATGCAGTGTAGAGGGTACCATAAAACCCGATGAGCAAAGCAAAGAAAGTGAAAGCGGCATGCAATGCGGAGGGAGAATTTCTGTTCCAAGGTGGGTTTGGGAAAATAAGGGGGGGGGGGGGCATATATCGCTATAAGCCGAACCTTTAAAAAAAAAAAAACCTGACGCCCGCGCGGGAAGAAAACGTTTGGGAAAAAAAGGGGGGGGGGGGGGAGCCAATGCAGAACTACACACTTGACCAACTGCATTTAGACTGTTCTTCACAGTCACCCTCCCTCCCCCCAGCCCAGTTCGTGTGTAGTGCTGTTTGCTCCCCCTACTGGAAACCTGAAGCACCTACTTACCATCTGCTTTGCTGTCTGAGGGAGCTGCAAACTCTTCGCGTGATGCTGGGGGGGGGGGAGAAAAAGAAGAGACCATATGAATAAGAGTGTTCCCATCTGAACTGTTACCCTGCCTCTACTGCTGCTGCTGCTTACTCTGCCAACAAGAGTTCTTGAAACAATTATTTACAGCCCCCACTAACCTACAATCAAGTAAAAAGAAGAAGAAGAGATTGGATTTATACCCCGCCCTTCACTACCCAAAGGAGTCTCAGAGCGGATTACAAACTCCTCTCCCTTCCCCTCCCCACAACAGACACCCTGTGAGGTGGGTGGGGCTGAGAGAGCTCTTGACAGAGACTGCTCTTTTTTCAAGAACAGCTCTTATCAGAACTACGGCTTGCCCAAGGTCATCCAGCCAGGTGCAAGTGGAGGAGTGGGGAATCAAACCCGGTGCTCCCAGATTAGAGTCCACACACTTAACCACTACACCAGACACCTACGGTAACACCTACGGTGTGCCCAAATAATTTAGCAAAAATGTCCCAGCTACAGTACTGCCTGTTGAAAGGGGAAAGCCGTTGCTCGCTGACAGAAGCTTTGCACACAGAAAGTCCCACATTCAATCCATCAACATCACACCAGTCTGTGTGGTGTAGTAATTCAGGAGTTGGACCAGGATCAGAGACCCAGATTCAAATCCCTACTGTGCTGTGGCATGCTGTTGGGTGGCCTTGGGCCAGTCACTCCTAACCAATGCTCCCTCTAAGCTGTGGAGTCCTGTGAGCAAAGATCCTACTTTGTGAGCGACTGACATTAAAGTTGGGAGGGAGCGATTTGGCTGCTGCAGAAATTACTTTGCTCTGGAGCCCTCCTTCCTGAGCAGAGACAGAAATCTGTGAGCTGGAGGCTAAAAAACGGTGAGCTAGCTCACGGTAGCTCAGCTTAGAGGGAACACTGCTCCTAACCAATGTTCCCTCTAAGCTTTGGAGTCTTGTGAGCAAAATTTTTACTTTGTGAGCTACTGGCATTAAAGTTGTGAGCGAGCCATTTGGCTACTGCATCAATCAGTTTGCTCTGGAGCCCTCCTTCCTGAGCTAAGACAAAAATGTGTGAGCCAGAGGATAAAAAACGGTGAGCTAGCTCACGGTAGCTCAGCTTAGAGGGAACACTGCTCCTAACCAACCTTGCTAGATCCTTGCAAGGATAAAATGGGCAGGGGGGAATTATGCACGGCACCGTGAGATCTTTGTGGTAAAAGATGGGTTGAAAATGTAAGCTGTGGCGATTTCATGTTTATTTGTGTGTGTGTCTTTAAAAGTTTGGTTTGTATGGGTGTATGAAAGACTAGGGTGCTGGAAGCAGGCAAATGGTATGATTGGTGAGTGACAGAGAGGGGGAGGGGTTTTGGAATGGATGCTGTGTGGAGGATTTGTATGTCTATCAGGAGTGACAGTTAAGGTTTAACAGTTAAACAGTTAGTCAGTCAGCAGAGAGTGCTGTGTAAA
Organism: Gekko japonicus; assembly: GCF_001447785.1. Classification (NCBI taxonomy): domain Eukaryota; kingdom Metazoa; phylum Chordata; class Lepidosauria; order Squamata; family Gekkonidae; genus Gekko; species Gekko japonicus. The sequence goes on from NW_015161411.1 coordinate 1,375,355, forward strand.
AGCAGTTAATAGGAGTTTTGTTCTGTGTGATTTCTGTGAGAGAAGCAGAAGTCAGTTAAGTGCTGTCTCGGAGTTGAAGGAGACTCAGCCCTGTGTGTGAAAAGAGTGACATTTAGTTCTGTGTTATAGGAGTTAAAATTAAAAGCTGAGAGTCTAGGAAAAAGTACAGTGAAAAGTGTTACAAAGTTGCCTATGAAATATCCCTGTCAGTGGAGAGAGGCTTGTGAGAGACACCAAGCCATGGTTCAAATCATTCCCAGTTCTGTTCACATTGTTTACCCTCGTCTTTATGCTTTCTTTAAATCTATTTCCTTCAAGTATACCAGCAGTAAAGAATCCTTCCTCAAACCACAAAGTACCACGAACGCCTAAAACCCTCGGTATACCTACCCTGTGAAAAATATTATAGAAAAAGGTTGGGAAAGCCTAAATTTCCCTCGTGGCAGCCAGAATACCCTACCAGAGTGAAACTGAAAGAACATTTGAAAGTAAAACTAGACCTCCCCTAGTAAAGGGGTCGTCACATAAGCGTTCACGGGTAGGAAGACCCCCCTACTGGAGACCCTGAGAACAACCACTGCATGAGTTGCCTACTTACTACTGAGCTGTAGGCCGTCTCTACTGAGCTCTTCTTCACTGCTCTGCTCTCTTGTGTCCCAACAGGCAGCGCTGACTCTTCCCTCCTCGCACGCGCTCTGTTCCTCGGGCCCAAGGGCTCCAGCCAGTGGCTTTTCGGCTGACGGCACCCCGTAGATCCACCCTTTCTCCTCCTTCACGTATTGCTCCAAGAGGGATCCGGACTGCAGTTCTTCCCTTGGGAGGCGGGAGCCCAGCTCCTCTCCTTCCCCACGAGTCTCTCCTCCCGGCTCGAGCCTTTCCTCCTTCAAGCTCAGCAGCACCGCTCTCTTGTCAGCTTCTCGGTCCAAGATCAGCTTCTTTGCCGAGTGCTTCTTCTTCTTAGGCTGATGGGGCCGGGCCGGGCAGAAGCCGCCAGAAACGTCGGAGCAGTTCAGGAACAGGTCCCCCGCGGCCCCTTTGCACGTCGTGTTCCTGCCCCCTCCGTCGTCGGACAGCCCCTGGGAGTCGCAGGACTGGGATGAGGCGCAGCTGTCGCTGTCTCGGGTGCTTCCTGTGCTGTTCTGGGGGCTCAGGTTGCCCCGAAGAGGCCACGGCTCATTCTAGAATGGGGAAAAATAATAATAATAATAATAATAATAATAATATTTATTGCATTAGCAAGAAAGCCATAGCGACTGTACAGAATAAAACAAACAAACAAAAAACAAAAACAAAAAACAACAACAACAAAAACCAGCACACACTTAAAATTATCAAATTTGTATATAGGTCGACAGTTATCAGCAATAACCTAATTAAACTCAGGGAGATTTGTTTTCTTAATCACCGCAGCTAGAAAGGAAGCCACTTTTTATGGTGCCTTTCCAACTGATCAGAGTGCCCAACACTGGAATATCTGAACAGGTAGAAACAACTCTAGAAATTATAAAATTATGCACACAAACAAACAGGACCAGGAGGCAATGTTCCCTCTTAACTGTGCAGTCTTGGGAGCAAAAATTCTACTTTGTGAGCTATTGACATTAAAGTTGTGAGCGAGTGATTTAGCTACTGCACTTTGCTCCAGAGCCATCCTTTGTGAGCTAAGACAAAAATGTGTGAGCCGGAGGCTAAAAAAACTGTGAGCTAGCTCACCCTAACTCAGCTTAGAGGGAACACTGCCAGGAGGTCAACGGTCATTATTGAGGCTAGAAGAATAAGAGATTGGATTTATACCCCACCCTTCACTACCCAAAGGTGTCTCAGAGTGGCTTACAGACTCCTTTCTCTTCCCCTCCCCACAACAGACAGCCTGGGAGGTAGGTGGAGCTGAGAGGGCTCTGACAGAAACTGCTCTTTTTCGAGAACAGCTCTTATCAGAACTATGGCTTGCCCAAGGTCATCCAGCCAGGTGCAAGTGGAGGAGTGGGGAATCAAACCCGGTTCTCCCAGATTAGAGTCCGCGCACTTCACCACTACACCAAACTGACTGTCAAGGAGAAAGCAAGGAGGAGGAGAGAATGTGAATTCCCAACTCCCTGAGCAGAAAACCATAACTGGGAGCAAGGCTCCCTCTAAGCTGTGGAGACCTGTGAGCAAAAATTCTACTTTGTGAGCTGCTGGCATTAAAGCTGTGAGCGAGAGATTTGGCTCCTGCATAAATCAGTTTGCTCTGGAGCCATCCTTCCTGAGCTGAGACAAAAATGTGTGAGTCGGAGGCTAAAAAACTGTGAGCTAGCTCACACTAACTCAGCTTAGAGGGAACATTGAATTTGGGAGATACCCAGGCCCTTTTCAGGATACTGTCTTACCTCCTTTGGGTAGGGGATGTAGCCTGCGTAGGCTAGCACGAAGGTGCAGAATTGATTGAAGTCTTCCACAGTTCTCTGTCGTTTCCGTGGGGGCTACGGAGATATAAAGTTTCACAGGTGAGTCAACCAACGGAGAAGAGTTCCTCTTCCGCACGTGGTTGCCAGCCTCCAGGTGGGGCCTGGGGATTTCCCGCTTTTACCACTGATCCCCAGCCGAAAGAGATCAGCTCCCCTGGAGAAAATGGCTGCTTTGAAGGGTGGGCTCTGTGGCATTGTACTATGCTGAGGCCCCTCCCCTCCCCAAACCACGCCCTCTCCTGGCTCCACCCCCAAAGTCTCCAGGTATTTTCCAACCCAGGCTTGGGAACCCTATCCGCACGCCCAGTGTCCACCCTTCCAAAAAGAAAGACCCTTTTCTCTAGGTACTGGCATGGACCAATACTCTCAAAACACACAATTGCCTTTAGCTCAGATGTGTAACGCCGGAAAACAAGCTCCCACAATTATCCTAATGAAGCACAGAGAAAGCTAGGCTCCGCATTTTCCTGCAAGATTTGATTCTTCCTGCTAAAAATCCAGGAAGGAATAAACAAGATTCCACTAGTGGGGTTTCAGAACAGCAGGAAACAAGTCTCTGGAGAAAGGAACGATCCTGCTACTGGATAATAACAGTCGTCTAGAAATGTCAGGACATTTCCCCGTGGATTCCCTATCAGGGCAAACAAAACAAGATGTAGCTCATGCGCCCCCCCCCCCCACACACACAAAGGGAAGTCGCAGCAGATCAAATTCCTGCTACAATGAGAGGGCCTCCCATCTCTGAGCATGCCACGGAATCCACTCAAAGGAGGCATCCAGCCATGCAACTGAGCTTCGATAGGAAGAGTAGAACCCCCTTAAAGCAGACCACACCTGCATCCCCAGTGCCCGACAGGAGACGACAGAAAACCAAAGCCCAGCCCTAGGGTTGGTGGCTGTAATTCCCACACACACCTGCCTCACCAGGGACAAGGGGGGCGGGGGGGGGGGGGGGGGAAGCCTGCAGTCCCCAGAGTTGGCATTCACTAAGAATAAGGTTGGAGACGGGCAACATGTCTCTTCTGCAAACACCATGCTGCAGTGCCCTCTGCTCCCTGTACCATCGCTGCTCCCCGAAAAGGGTGACGGAGCCTAATTCTTCAAGAGAAGAACTCGGGGGTGGGGGAGAGCAGGCCGCAGCAATAAACCTGCTCCCCAAAGCGACCTTACAGTCTAGCCCCTTCAAGCTTAAGACCCTGGAGCTGAGGAAAGAGACTCCAGCCAGTGTTCCCTCTAAGTGAGCCCCGCTCAGCAGCAATCCGGAGCCCTGCAGGGACATGCACTGCCCATTTTAAGATTACGCAAACAGAGTATGGTACACAGTATATGGATGTTACACTACACAGGGATTATTACTGTGATAAGTGCGCTGAACTAAATACAGTACTGCAAAAATCAGAAAATATATGCTGTTTCAATTAAAGTGATATGCTTATTTTACAAGGTTGGGATACAAAAATGCAGTCCGTTTCAAATAAACAGAAGTGGTTTTTAACGCAGCAAATGATGTTAACGACGCGCTCCGGAATGTCCTGTGTCGTTTCGACGTTCCTCCTTCTGAACAAGATTCTATGGATAATTTCCAGGTTTTTTTGTCTCATCTGTAAGAGCGCAAATGAAGCCTGATGCTCACATATTTTTTCTACATAGGTCAATAACAAAGCAGAATTGCTAGCAGAAAATTCATTTTGGGCAAGTCACAGTCAAATGGAATGCCTTAACAGGTGTCACACATTTTCCATTTTATACATGAAGAGAAGTGCTGAAGAGAAGTGCTTTGAAACGGACTGTATTTTTGTATTCCAACCTTGTAAAATAAGCATATCACCTTAACTAATTGAAACAGCATATATTTTCTGATTTTTGCAGTACTGTTTTAGTTTAGCGCACTTGTCACATTTTAGGATTACAGCAGTTATATTCCACTCAGAATGTGAACTGCTCAGTGGGGGGGGGGATTTAGATGGAAAATTGACCCCAACCCTTTCCCTCTGAGAGGTCAAGAAGCAACCCTGGCACCAGATCCATCACCCCCCCCCCCAATCTGACAGGGCACCCAAGGTAAAGGGAGAGCATGCAAAAGCCCTAGAGAATCGATTGGGGAGGGGTGTGTGTGTGTGGGGGGGTTTGTGAGACGGGCTGTGGCTCAGTGGTAGAGCCTCTGCCTGGCATGCAGGAGGTCCCAGGTTCAGTCCCCGGCATCTCCAGTTAAAAGGACCAGGCAGGAGGTGGTGGGAAAGACCTCTGCCTAAGACCCTGGAGTGCCGTAAAGAGGGGCTGTGGCTCAGTGGAAGAGCCTCTGCCTGGCATGCAGGAGGTCCCAGGTTCAGTCCCCGGCATCTCCAGCTAAAAGGACCAGGCAGGAGGTGATGGAAAAGACCTCGACCTGATACCCTGGAGAGCTGTAAAGGGGCCGTGGTTCAGTGGAAGAGCCTCTACTTGGCATGCAGAAGGTCCCAGATTCATTCCCCAGCATCTCCAGCTAAAAGGACCAGGCAGGAGGTGATGGAAAAGACCTCGACCTGATACCCTGGAGAGCTGTAAAGAGGGGCTGTGGCTCAGTGGAAGAGCCTCTGCCTGGCATGCAGGAGGTCCCAGGTTCAGTCCCCAGCATCTCCAGTTAAAAGGTCTGGCAGGAGGTGATGGGAAAGACCTCGGCCTGAGACCCTGAAGAGCTTACACTGACCTCAATGGACCAATGGTCTGAGTCAGTATAAGGCAGCTTCATGTGTTCATGTTGGGGAGGGCTGCAGCTCAGTGGAAGAGCCTCTGCCTGGCATGCAAGAGGTCCCAGGTTCAATCCCCGGCATCTCCAGCAAAAAGGACCAGACAGTAGGTGACGGGAAAGACCTCAAGCCTCAGACCCTGGAAAGCCGCTGACAGTCTTTAAGTAGGCAATACTGACCTCAATGGACTAATGTGTTCATGTTGGGGAGGACTGTGGCTAAGTGGTAGAGCCTCTGCTTGGCATGCAGGCAGTGTTCCCATAGTGTGAGCTAGCTCACAGTTTTTTAGCCTCTGGCTCACACATCTTTTGTCTCGGCTCAGGAAGGAGGGCTCCGGAGCAAATTGATTGATGCAGCAGCCAAATCGCTCGCTCACAACTTTAATGCCAGTCGCTCACAAAGCAGAATTTTTGCTCACAAGACTCTACAGCTTAGGGGGAACATTGGAAGGGACCCCAGAAAGAGTGAAGTGTGTCTGATGGCGAAAGGAAAATCCGAAGCCGCAAAGAACAATACTACATAGGAACCTGGAATGTAAGACAGTGTTGTCGATGAAATTAAGCAAATTCCGGAGCACATTGGAAGGGTAAAGGTAAAGGTTCCCTTGCTCGAAAGCCAGTCGAATCCGACTCTAGGGTTGCGGTGCTCATCTCCGTTTCAAAGCCGAAGAGCCAGCGCTGTCCGAAGACGTTTCCGTGGTCATGTGGCCGGCATGACTAAACACCAAGGTGCACGGAACGCTGTTCCCTTCCCACCGAAGTGGTCCCTATTTATCTACTTGCAATTTCTTGCTTTCGAACTGCTAGGTTGGCAGGAGCTGGAACCAGAGACGGGAGCTCACTCCGTCATGCGGCACACTCGGGTCTCGAACTGCTGAACCACCGACCTAGGGGGCTGGGGCTGGGCCAGAGGCATTGCTTTGCTAGGAGCAAGGGTGGCTCCCGGGGGAGGCTGAGCACCTTCCTGAAAATTTCGGGGGGGGGGGAAGGCCCCCCCCCCCCCCCAGCCTGAGACCCTGAGCAGATAAACCTGACTTGGACGAACTGTACTAGGCAGTTCCATGTATTCACGGGAAGGGGGGGGGAGCGCCACGCGTTGCAAACCTCCCCCCCCGCCCAGTGGGCGGCTCCACGGTCCTCCGCCCCCTCCCTGCAAGAGAGGCAGGAGGGGGGGCGACCTTCCACAATCCCCCCCCCACACCTGATGGCTCCCAAAATGGCGCCTGCGCGGCCGAGAGACCGTCCCGGCAAGAGAGCGGGCGGGGGAGGAGGAGGAGGCGGCGCCGGCAAGGAGATTCCCGCCGCCGTCCCCCCCCTTTCCTCAAAGTGGGCTGGTCCCGGCCCCGAAAAACGCGGGCAGACCCGCCAGTGCCCGGGGTCCCTCCGCCGCCGGAGTAGTTGCAGCGGGAGGAGGAGGAGGAGGAGGAGAGGAGGAGGGGGGCGGAGTCGCCCTCGCGCCAAAAGCCGGAGCCAAACAAACAAGGCAGCCAGCGGGGAGGCGCCCCCCCTTCCCAACAGACAAATGAAAAAGAGACGTTTCCTTCCAGGAAAAAAGAATCCCCCCCCTCCCTCCCTCTCTCCCATGGCTTTTCAGGTCCTTGGCGGGAAAAGGGGGGCTTTATCCTTAGTCCAGCTCCCTTCTCTCTCTCTCCGCCCCCAAAAAGTGCAGAAAAAGAGGCTGGAGGAGGAGGGGAGGGGAGGGGCCAAACGACACAGCGTCCACTCTCAGCCGAGTCGGCGCGAGCCCAGCTCGCGGTTCGTCAGCCTCCGGCTCACGCAGTTCTGTCTTCGCTCAGGAGGGGAGGGGAGGGGAGGGGGAGGGGAG
>NW_015161411.1:1382371-1383687 GCF_001447785.1 Gekko japonicus
CTCATTGAGCCAGACCGCTCGCGCACAGCTTTTAATGCCCGCAGCTCGCAGAGGAGAATTTCTGCTCACGAGCAATGCTCCCTCCAAGCTGTGGAGTCTCGTGAGCAAAAATTCCACTTTGTGAGCTGCCGGCATTAAAGCTGTGAGCGCGCGATTTGGCTACTACTGCATCCATGAGTTTGCTCTGGAGCCCTCCTCCCTGAGCTGAGACAAAAACGGGTGAGCCGGAGGCTAAAAAACTGTGAGCTGGCTCACACTCACTCAGCTGAGAGGGAACACTGCTCGCGGGACTCCACAGCTGGGAGGGAGCAGCGCTTCCAAACCGAAGCCGGGTTCCCTCTAAGCCGAGTCCGTGTGAGCGACCTCAGTCTTTTAGCCTCCGGCTCACACCCATCATTGATGCCGCAGCAGCCGCCGCCCAAATCCCTCGCCCACAAAGTGGGCATTGCTTGGCCACGGCCTCCGAAGGGGCGCCGCTTCCCACTTAAGCCGCGCTCCCTCTCAGCGCGGATCTGGGTGAGCCGGCTCGCCGCTGCTTAGCCCCCGGCTCGGCCACTCCCCGCTCCCCTCGGGAAGGGGATGTGGCTCCAGAGCAGTGTTCCCTCTAAGCTGAGTGAGTGTGAGCCAGCTCACAGTTTTTTAGCCTCCGGCGCACGCATTTTTGTCTTAGCTCAGGAAGGAGGGCTCCAGAGCAGACTAATGTATGCAGGAGCCCAATCGCTCGCTCACAGCTTTAACGCCAGGAGTTCACAAAGTAGCATTTTTGCTCACAGGACTCCACAGCTTAGAGGGAGCCTCGCTTCCAGCAGTGTTCCCTCTAAGCTGAGTGAGTGTGAGCCAGCTCAGTTTCTTAGCCTCCGGCTCACACATCTTTGTCTCCGCTCAGGAAGGGATGGGGCTCCAGAGCAAACTAATTGATGCAGTAGCCGAATCGCTCGCTCACAACTTGAATGCCAGCAGCTCACAAAGTAGCATTTTTGCTCAGAGACGCCACAGCTTAGAGGGAGCCTCGCTTCCAGCAGTGTTCCCTCTAAGCTGAGTGAGTGTGAGCCAGCTCAGTTTCTTAGCCTCCGGCTCACACATCTTTGTCTCCGCTCAGGAAGGGATGGGGCTCCAGAGCAAACTAATGCAGGAGCCGAATCGCTCGCTCACAGCTTTAACGCCAGGAGCTCACCAAGTAGCATTTTTGCTCACAGGACTCCACAGCTTAGAGGGAGCCTTGCTCCGGAGCAGACTCCTCGAGGCGGCGGCCCAATCGCCGGCTCGCAACTTTCCATGCCGGCAGCTCACAAAGTAGATTTGTTGTTTGGGGGGGG
>NW_015161411.1:1383856-1385224 GCF_001447785.1 Gekko japonicus
AGCTATCCAACAAACCTGGTTGCTTTTCACACAGAGAGCAAAATATTGTGAGATTTCGAACAATGTCCAGTAAGTTTTATGGCATGCTAGGTTCGTTTTCTGGGACACAAACTCCTCAAGTTACGTCATACAAAAATGTGATAAAATTCTAATATCTGTAATTCCATGTTTATGTATGCTTGTCCAGATCACAGAAAAGCTGATAGTTAAACATAAATCAATCTGACCTGCATAGCCGGGATATTACCCAGGAAAGGTCTACTTTCAGAGTGGTCCCCAGGAAATTATTAGAACTAGTTACAGAAATTAAAGATGTGTGAAGGTGCCTTTTGATAAGCCCAGAATTATTGCCATAAAATATATTTGCGGAATATAAAAACCTTGTATATTCTCAAGCGTTCCAATGAAATATTCCAAAGAGGCCTCTTTCAAAACATTTAACACTTAATCTGTCGCTTTTTGAGGCAATAATGTTAGAGCTGTCAGCTTTATTGACAGACATCAAAAGGCTAAGAAGAATTAAACATACCAGACTTAATCCTGCATTACCACTTTAATGTAGAAGCAACAGAACGACAAGGAAAGACGTGTTTGGAAAAGCCACAGTGTACACGGCTTTATGTTCTGTGGCATTTATTTCACAAAGATGAATGTACAAAGCGAGTGGTGTTCAGGGCTGGAGCAGATGTTCTCCCACAAACATTTTCCCTGTTTAAAAAAAAAGGAGCTTTCTGAGTACCCAAATACACTCACTGAACTAGCTTTGTGCGTATGTCTTCAGTGACAGCGTCTCAACAGGTCTGATTGACTGGATGATCTCACCAGCACCGTGAGGGAGGAGACCAACTTTCTGAGGAGAAAATGGCACCCCCTTTCCACCCACCCACCCGCCGTGCGCCCCAGTGGCGGCGGCGGCGGCACCACCCTCGCCTCGCTGCTCAAGCCGGCGGCGGACAGGAGGGAGCGGTGGCGCTGGAGGGTGTCGGGCGGGCGATCCGGTTTTCTTGCAGGGGGTCGCGCGGCTGCTGCTCTGTCCCCGCCGGCTCCCCGAGCTGCAACTCCGCCCCCGGCTCCGCCCGCTCCTCCCAGGCGGGGCTGGGCGAAGGGGGGCGGAACCACCCGCGCGCGGGGAAGGAAGGGGGGGGGATCCGGAGAGTGGGCGGGGAGAGGCGCCCGAGCAGCGCGACGCGTTCTCCCGCCCCCACCCCCCTCCTTCGCTGGCGCTTGGGCTCGCCCGGCGGCGGCGAAGGGGGTCTTTGCGCTTCTCCCGCCGGCGCCGCCACCAACCTTGGCGGTGGGGTGGGGGTGGTGGAAGGAAAGGGGGGGGGGGTTCCTTCCCCCCCTCGTGAGATGCTTATGGGGGGGAAG
>NW_015161411.1:1385456-1408690 GCF_001447785.1 Gekko japonicus
CGTGAGCCAGCGATTTGGGCTGCTGGTTCAATTAGTTTACTCCGGAGCAGTGTTCCCTCTAAGCTGAGTGAGTGTGAGCCAGCTCACAGTTTTTTAGCCTCCGGCTCACACGTTTTTGTCTTCGCCCAGGAAGGAGGGCTCCAGAGCAGACTAATCTATGCAATAGCCAGATTGCTCGCTCACAACTGTAATGCCCGTAGCTCACAAAGTGGGATTTTTGCTCACAAGACTCCACAGTCTTAGAGGGAACATTGCCCGGAGCCGCCCTTCCTGAGCGAAGGCAAAAATGTGCGAGCCGGAGGCTAAAAGACTGAGCTGGCTCACGCTCATTCAGCTTAGAGGGAACACTGCCCCCCCCCCCCCATTTTTGTCTCGGCTCGGGAAGGGACGGCTCCAGAGCAAACTGGCTTATGCAGCAGCCCAATCGCTCGCTCACGGCTTTCATGCCAGCAGCTCACAAAGCAGAAGTTTTGCTCACAAGACTCCGCGGCTTAGAGGGAGCACTGAGAGGGGAGGGGGGCGTTTCCCGGACTTGGCGTGGGATTTTTGGCGGGGGCCGCCGCCGCCGCCGACCGTGCTGCTTGGGGGTCTCCTTTCCCATCTCCTCGGAGCAGGCCGCCGCGTGCTGGCAGCGCTTGCAAGGAGGGGCTCGGCTGGCAGGAACCGCGGTGGGTTGGCTGGCTGGCTGGCTGGCATTGCACTGCAAAGTTCCCTCTAAGCTGTGGAGTCGTGTGAGCAAAAAGTCTACTTGCTGAGCTCCCGGCATGAAAGTTGTGAGCGAGCGATTGGGCTGCTGCAGCAATGAGTTCGCTCTGGAGCCATTCCTTCCTGAGCGAAGACAAACGTGTGTGAGCCGGAGGCTCAAAAACTGTGAGCTGGCTCACACTGACTCAGCTTAGAGGGAACACCCGGGCTGGATTCCCTCGGATTCTCTTTTTTCACCGTCCTGAGCAGGAGATCGCCGCTGAAGACGGGCGATGGGCGGGGCGAGACCCTGCGCGGCTCTAGATGGCTGCCGAGCGGGGGCTCCCTGGGTGAATGAGCCGCCGCTCACACGCACAGCTTAGCGGGAATGGTGTGGGCAGTCCGGGGAGAGGGAAGTTTGACAAGGCGGCAGTGTTCCCTCTAAGCTGAGTTGGTGTGAGCTAGCTCACAGTTTTTCAGCCTCCGGCTCACAGATTTCTGTCTCAGCTCAGGAAGGGGGGCTCCAGAGCAAACTAATTTATGCAGCAACCAAATCACTCGCTCACCACTTTAATGCCAGCAGCTCACAAAATAGAATTTTTGCTCACGGGACTCCACCGCTTAGAGGGAACATTGCAAGGCGGTCCTCTTTCTTTGGCCGGGCTTGCAAGCGTTCTGCTTCCTTGCTCCTGTGTGGGTAACCGGGGGTGGGTGCCGAAGCTTCGGTTATGCCTCCCACCAATGCTCCCTCTAAGCTGTGGAGTCTCTTGAGCAAAAATTCTACTTGCTGAGCTACTGGCTGTGAGCGAGCTCTTTGGCTGCTGCATCAGTTTGCTCTGGAGCCCTCCTTCCTGAGCGAAGACAAAAATGTGTGAGCTGGGGGCTAAAAACCTGTGAGCTAGCTCACACTCACCTTAGAGGGAACAGTGCTTACCAGGTTGAATTCCTGGGCCAGGCGCCGGGAAACCCTCCCCCACCTATTGGGAAAGGCTATCGGTAGCCTTGTTTTGTTTTAAAGAAATAACTCCACAGTTGTTGTTGTTCAGTCGCACAGTTGAGTCCGACTCTTCGCGACCCCATGGACCAGATCAAGCCAGGCCTTCCGGTCTTCCGCCGTCCTCTGACGCTTGCTCAACTTCATGTTCGTTGCATCTATGACACTAACCATCTCATCCTTTGCCGTCCCCGTCTTCTTTGACCTTCAATCTTTCCCAGCATCAGGGTCTTCTCCAGTGAAACACTGCAGTGACCCCCGATAACAGGGGCCTTTGCTTTTGAGTTAACCAGGTGGAGGCTGTAGAAAAGAGCAAGAGTCCAGTAGCACCTTGAAGACTAACAAAATTTGTGGTGGGGGATGCGCTTCAATGGGTCGCTGCTCACTTCTCCAGATTCACGTTTAGCACGTCTGCGATCCTGTGCACCTTTGTTTTGGAGGGAACCCCGTGGCACACCCTGGGGTGCTTATGCTCAGGCTGTGGAGGGCAAGGAGTCTCAGGGAAGCCCTTGCCGACCCCAAGAAACTCACGTCGTTTCCTTCCTTCTGTATAACAAACTTGTGACTGACCCAAGGTCACACCAGCAGCTGCATGTGGAGGAGTGGGGACTCCAACCCGGTTCTCCCAGATTAGAGTCCGTGCTCCTAACCACTATATCAAACTGGCTCTCAGTCATTTAAAATCAGTATTGTCTACACAGACTGGCAGCACCTCTCCAGGTGCCCAGAGATGCCAGGGATTGAGTGCCGAGCAGATGCTCTACCACTGAGCCACGGTTCCTCCCCTAATTCTCTTGTGGAGTTTTAGATGATGATGTAGGATATATGTATTTTTTAAAGATATTGTTAGCCACCTTCAGGTCTTAACTCAGAGAATGCCAGCCTGTTAAGTGTTCAAAAAAATAAATAAGTACACCCGGGTGCCGCATGACGGAGTGAGCTCCCATCTCTGGTCCCAGCCCCTGCCAACCTAGCCGTTCGAAAGCAAGAAATTGCAAGTAGATAAATAGGTACCGCTTCGGCGGGGAGGGGACAGGGTTCACTGCGCCGCGGCGTCTAGTCATGCCGGCCACATGACCACGGAAACGTCTTTGGACAGCGCTGGCTGTTCGGCTTGGAAACGGCGATGAGCACCACAACCCTAGTCGGATCCGACTGGCTTTCGAGCAAGGGGAAACCTTGACCTTCACTCGGAGTCCCAGAGCGGCTTACAAACTCCTTTCCCTTCCCCACAACAGACACCCTGTGAGGTAGGTGGGGCCGAGAGAGCTCTGAGAGACCTGCCCTTGAGAGAACAGCTCCGACAGAAGATGCAGCAGGGTGAATTCAGACAATGGACTAGTTATGGGCCAAGCACAAATCCCCGCATGCATATTAACAATCTGTGGACAACAATCTCAAGCAGTGAAGCGTGTACGTGTGTGTGTGTGTGGGGGGCTGAACTCATAGGTCCAGCTTACCTATCCCCTTGGTCCGCTTCAGGCCCAAAGAGAGCCACCTCACATCCATCGGTGAGTTATTAAGGCGGCCGACAAGGGAGGAGGGACTGACCCCCCACCACTGTTTTCTGGGCGAAGCGCCTCACCAGTTTGGGCTTGGTCCCCCCCTCCCATGGTATTTACAGACTGGAAGCAGAAACTCAGTAAGGGCGGCCAGAGTGTTAGACTGGGATCTAGGGAGAACCAGGTTCAAATCCCCACTCGGCCTTGGAAGGTTGCAGGGTGACCTTGGGCCAGTCCAGGCCCATTAGCCAGGACTTTTTATCCTGGGTTTTTTTTTGGGGGGGGCTGCTGGTGCCGGCGGGGCCTTCATAAGAACCTCAGAAGAGCCCTGCTGGATCAGACCAGTGATACATCTAGTCCAGCATCCTGCCTCACACAGTGGCCTCTACCAGTCCCTCTGGAGGACCAACAACAGGGCACAGAGGCCTTCATAAGAACATCAGAAGAGCCCTGCTGGATCAGACCAGGGGTCCCTCTAGTCCAGCATCCTGTCTCACACAGTGGCCAACCAGATCCTCCGGAGGGCCAACAACAGGGCAGAGAGGCTGAAGTCTTCATAAGAACACCAGAAGAGCCCTGCTGGATCAGACAAATAGTCCATCTAGTCCAGCATCCTGTCTCACACAGTGACCAACCAGTTCCCCCGGAGGGCCAACAATAGGGCATAGAGGCCGAGGCCTTCATAAGAACACAAGAAGAGCCCTGCTGGATCAGACCAGTGGTCCATCTAGTCCAGCATCCTGTCTCACAGTGGCCACTCAGTACCTCTGGAGGGCCAACAACAGGGCAGAGAGGCCTTCATAAGAACATCAGAAGAGCCCTGCTGGGTCAGACCAGTGGTCCCTCTAGTCCAGCATCCTGTCTCACACAGTGGCCAACTAGTTCCTCTGGAGGACCAACAACAGGGCAGAGAGGCCGAGGCCTTCACAAGAACATCAGAAGGGCCCTGCTGGATCAGACCAGTGGTCCATCTAGTCCAGCATCCTGTCTCACACAGTGGCTGACCACTTACTCCGGAGGGCCAAACACAGGGCAGAGAGGCTGAGGCCTTCATAAGAACATCAGAAGAGCCCTGCTGGATCAGGCCAGTGGTCCATCTAGTCCAGCATCCTCTCTCACCCAGTGTTCGACCATTTCTTTTGGAGGGCTAACAACAGGGCAGAGAGGCCGAGGCCTTCCCCCGATGTTGCCTCCTGGCTCTGGGATTCAGAGGATTAGTGCCTCTGAATGTGGAGGTTTCCCTCAGCCACCATAGCTAGTAGTCACTGATAGACTTCTCTTCCATGACTCTATCTAATCTCCTTTTCAAGCTGTTTATTCTTGTGGCCACCACATCCTCTGTAAAATCCTACTTAGGATGTATCATACAGAAGGCTGGATCCAGCTCAGCACTTCTGGGGGCACGGGTACGTCTTAGTTCCCCACCCCCCTCCTGTGGTAGCCCGGATTGCCACCCAAAATCCTGCTGCGAGGCTCTGCCCCAGGAAGGAGCAGCATATCTTTGGCACGCCAACATAGTATAATGGTTGGAGTGTTAGGCTGGGACTTGGGAGACCCAGGTTTGAATCCCCACTCTGCCGTGGAAACCTACCGAATGACCTTGGACCAGTTACATACTCTCAGCCTAACCTACCTCGCAGGATTGTTGTGAAGATAAAATGGAGAGGAGAAAAGCTCCTTTGGGTCCCCATAGGGGAAAGAGGCGGATACAAGTGAACAGGGGTCATTTCCTACAGGAGCGGAGCTCCGGCAGTAAAGAGCCCAGGGGGTGGGCACATGCAACAAGCCCCACCCCCTGCTCCCAGCAGCCCTCAGTCAGAGCAAGAAGCAGCCAGGTAAGTTGCAGAGCCAACCCCCCCACCCCAAAACAGTCCAGTGGCACATTTAAGACGAAGTCTTATTCAGGTACAAGCTCTCCCTCCTCTGCGAGGACAGATCTGCACGTTCCCTCCCCCCCCCAATAGCTAGCAATCCAAAACAGTCCAGTGGAACCTGAGCGGTGGGTGGTGCCTTCTGACACAATTTCCGGTGATGCCAGGGGGGGTGGCACATGCAAATAAGTTATGCTAATGAGTTATGGTAATGAGCTCCTGCACCTCTTTTTCTACGAAATGACTCCTGAAGTGAAGTAAATGTAGTATCAGTGGGAAGCCAGAAAGTCACTTCTTGCAGGCAAAAGTCTGCACTCAAGGCTCTTGTACCCTTTCTTATACGCCCTGGATAATGCCAATCACCATTTCCTGGGGTCAGGAAGGAGTTTCCCTCCAGGCCAGATTGGCCCAGGGATCCTGGAGGATTTTCCCCCTTCCTCTGGGCATAGAGCAGGGGTCACCGGGGAAGTGGGGGAGGGGAGGCAGCTGTGAGTTTCCTGCATCGCGCAAGGGGTTGGACTAGATGATCCTCGGGGTCCCTTCCAGCTCTGTGTTTCTATGAAACTCTGTACTGGATCCTTCGCAGAAAGCCCTAGTTCAGTAGCAGCCAACATGTCACAGGTGGAAGCCGAAGTTAAAAGAAAGAGCCACTCCGGCGTGTGAAACAGCACAGGCCTATCTCCGTCCGTTAGTAATGTATGGCTTCGGGAGTTGGACTATAAGGAAGGCCGAGCGCCAAAGAATAGATTCTTCTGAATTATGGTGCTGGAGAAGACTCTTGAGAGTCCCGAGGACTGCAAGGAGATCAAATCAGTCAATCCGAAAAGAAATCAACCCTGACTGTTCCCCGGAAGGCCAGAGACTGAAGCTGAAGCTCAAATACTTTGGCCACCCAATGAGAAGGGAGCCCTCACTGGGAAAGATTGAAGGGAAAAAGAAGAAGGGGACGGCAAAGGATGAGATGGTTAGACAGGGTTATCGAGGCAACAGACATGAAATTAAGCAAACTACTGAGCACGACGGAAGACAGGAGGGCCTGGTGTGATGTGGTCCATGAGGTCGCGAAGAGTCGAACTCGACACTGCGACTGAACAGCAACATCTCCGTCTGTGTCTTGGTGGAGCTTTGCCTTTGCCCGCTGAGCTAGGAAGCAGAAGCCAGAGCACAACAGGTACGCAGGCTTGCCAGCCACGGCCATCTGCAACTCAGACGCTCTTATCCTCCGCGCTGGCACGGACTTCCACTAATCGTGCTGTTCTGGACAAATACGCCACGGGGTGGCCAGGCCTCTTACGTTCCCTAAATGCAGCAAATCTCTATCAGTTTACTTCCACTGTGGCTAATTTCCCATATGCTGGTCTTGGCGAGGACCAACCGGGTACAGAACAGGTGGGTCGATCAGGCTCCGCGGGGCAGGACGAAAGACACAGAAACCATTTTAGGCCCCGTTTTGGTTTTCTAAGCCTTCAGCCAGATAAGGATGGCATAGGTCCAAGAGGACAGGGCATTTGCCTTTTTTTTTGTTTTAAGGTAAGCAAGAATATTTAGGATAGAGGATTTTGCTCTCAGAAAACTAGATTCTTTTGACATTACAGGGCCTTTTGTGGGGAGAAGTTAAAGATTATTTCATTTACACACACACACACACACACACACACACCCCCCTTCGAATGGGAACGCACCCAAGGCGGCTTACAAAATTCTTTTCTCTTCAATTTTATTCTCACAACGACCACGCGAGGTAGGTCAAAGCCGAGTACCTGACTTGACCAGTGTTCCCTCTAAGCTGAGTTAGTGTGAGCTAGCTCAGTGTTTAAGCCTCCGGCTCACACATTTTTTGTCTCGGCTCGGGAAGGAGGGCTCCAGAGCAAACTGATAGACCAGTGGCCCATCTAGTCCAGCATCCTGTCTCACACAGTGGCCAACCAGTTCTTCTGGAGGGCCAACAACAGGGCATAGAGGCCGAGGCCTTCATAAGAACATCAGAAGAACTCTGCTGGATCAGACCAGTGGTCCATCTAGTCCAGCATCCTGTCTCACACAGTGGCCAACCAGTTCTTCTGGAGGGCCAACAACAGCCCATTCGCTCGCTCATAACTTTAATGCCAGTGGCTCACAAAGTAGAATTTTTGCTCACAAGCCTCCACAGCTTAGAGGGAGCATTGGACTTGACCCAAGGCTACCCAGCAAGCTTCCACTTCAGAGCAAGGATTTGAACCCTAGATCCTAGCTTGACACTGTGGTTTCTTCGGATCACTGCCCTTCACGGTTAGCTTGGGCAAAGGCTGGCTTACTGGAAAAACAGGAAAGGGACGAACTCCAAAGCCAGAGCGATCCCGGTTTATTGACAGAGCGGCTTCGGCACGGACGGAGAGAGACTGACAAGTGCTCGGATGCTTCGCTTGCAACGTAAGACCGTTTTATTTGTTGTTTCACCGAGACAGGGTGCGTCAGCTGGGGCAGAACGTTAGTCCTGCATGGAGTTTAGACCTTGAAGAGCTTGGAGACCAGAGCGGGTTAAATGCAGATGAGCTTCTATAGAAGCTCAGGCTGAGGCCCTCACGACACAGAGGGCTCTGAGGTTGCTATCTTCCGGGCAGACAGTGGGGCCGGCCCCCACCGCCGGGCTTACATGATGCCTGCCCTTCTAGGGGTCACAGTCGGAAGTGAAGAGGGAGAGGCGAACCCCTTTCTGAACAGAAAGGCGTCACCTTTTGAGCAGAGGGCGGAAAAAAAATCCAGGGGCAACTTGAGGCAAAGCCTTGAAGAAAGAAACGCTTCCTCTAAGAGGATCTGGATTGGCACATGAAGAGGCAGCAGCTCTTCACTGCAGGAAAACAGGGTGGGGGGGGGGAAGAGGGCCCCCCCAACTGTTTCGAAGCTGGGTTTGGACGTTCGCCTCATTTTCTAGAGAAACTGCCCAACGTGCAGCCCAGAGCTGCGTTTGCACTCAGGACCCCTCTCTTTTGTTCTTTGAACATGGCGGCAGGTTTTGGTTCTACAACCAGGCCCATGGAAAGAACAGGGATCGCTGGCGGCAGAGATCCAACGCGCCCAGCCTCCCCTCTGCGAAAGCAGCACCCAAACGCTTCCCGACCCTCTCTCTGCTGTCCTTTGGCCCCCGCCCAGCAGGGACGTGGCACCGATCCAGCTGCAGGAAAGGGAGACTCGCTTTCCTCCCCCAAATCCCCTCTGCGCGACGCCCCTCCCGGCAGAAGACGCTGGTTTCCAGGGGGAGGGTCTACCCAGCCGGGGACTGCACGGCCGGTGTTCACGCGATGTAGGCAAGGTCCCTGCTGCGCCGCCAAGTAGGCCGAGGACCGCCACGCGGCCCGCTCCGCTCCCAGCCAGCTCACGCGCGCAAATCTGGGCGGCCGCTTTATAGAAAGCCCTCCTTCCGGAACTGCTCCTGCAGGATGTTTCGGTACTCGTCGAAGCCGCCGTCGATGCGCTGCACGGTGCCGTTCCCGCACACCCACAGCTCCTGGCACACCAGCCGGATGAAGCGCTCGTCGTGGGAGACGAGGATCAGGCCGCCCTAGGGGAAGACGGACAAAGAACGCGTCAGGTCGGGGCTGGGGGGGTCTTGGCCGCACCGGCCCTGCATGTACCACACTCATTTCGCTGCAAGGCTTTGTAACGCAGTGGTCCCCCTTCCCTGCCATGGACAGCAGCTGTTGGCTTCTTATCATTTCCACTGTTCCCTCTAAGCTGAGAGCCAGCACACAGTTTATTAGCCTCCGGCTCACACATCTTGGTCTTCGCTCAGGAAGGGATGGCTCCAGAGCGAACTAACTGATGCAGCAGCCCAATCGCGCGTTCACAGCTTTAATGCCAGGAGCTCACAAAGTAGAATTTCTGCTCAAAAGACTCCACGGCTTAGAGGGGAGCATTGCGTTTGACCCACTGTGCATTATGGAACCCAGGTAATACAGGCCAGGTCCCAGGCTAGCCAGATCTTGTCAGATCGCGGAAGCTAAGCAGGGGCGGCCCTGGTGAGTATTTGGGGGGGAGACCCCCAAGGAAGTCCAGGGTGACTATGTAGAGGCAGGCGGTGGCAAACCACCTCTGAATGTCGCTTGCCCCGAAAACCCGTGTGCAATCAGCTGACATTTGGCAGGAAGGAACCTGTGCTTCTCTACAACAACTGCCACCTGATAATACACATTCCAGATGTAAAGCAGGGGGCAGTGATACAAACGGATTGATAAACCTTGGGGATACGGTACTGGGGGTTCTGTGTGGCGGTGCATCCGTTTAGAGCTTCTGCCTACTTCAGGATAAGCTCTTCTGCTTAGTGACTTCAGAAGCAAGGTCAAAGAGGACAGATCGTAAGAGCAGCCTTGGTGGGTCAGGCCAGTGGTCCATCAAGCTTAGCATCCTGTCTCACACCGTGGCCGAAGAGTTCCTCTGGAGGGCCAACAACAGGGCATAGAGGCCGCAGCCTTCATAAGAACATCAGAAGAGCCTTGCTGGATCAGACCAGTGGTCCGACTAGTCCAGCATCCTGTCTCGCACAGGGGTCAACCAGTTCCTCCGGGGGGGGGGGGGTGCAACAACAGGGCATAGAGGCCGCAGCCTTCATAAGAACATCAGAAGAGCCTTGCTGGATCAGACCAGTGGTCCGACTAGTCCAGCATCCTGTCTCGCACAGGGGTCAACCAGTTCCTCCGGGGGGGGGGGGGTGCAACAACAGGGCATAGAGGCCGCAGCCTTCATAAGAACATCAGAAGAGCCTTGCTGGATCAGACCAGTGGTCCGACTAGTCCAGCATCCTGTCTCGCACAGGGGTCAACCAGTTCCTCCGGGGGGGGGGGGGTGCAACAACAGGGCATAGAGGCCGCAGCCTTCATAAGAACATCAGAAGAGCCTTGCTGGATCAGACCAGTGGTCCGACTAGTCCAGCATCCTGTCTCGCACAGGGGTCAACCAGTTCCTCCGGGGGGGGGGGGGTGCAACAACAGGGCATAGAGGCCGCAGCCTTCATAAGAACATCAGAAGAGCCTTGCTGGATCAGACCAGTGGTCCGACTAGTCCAGCATCCTGTCTCGCACAGGGGTCAACCAGTTCCTCCGGGGGGGGGGGGGTGCAACAACAGGGCATAGAGGCCGCAGCCTTCATAAGAACATCAGAAGAGCCTTGCTGGATCAGACCAGTGGTCCGACTAGTCCAGCATCCTGTCTCGCACAGGGGTCAACCAGTTCCTCCGGGGGGGGGGGGGTGCAACAACAGGGCATAGAGGCTGAGGCCTTCATCGGAACATAACAAGAGCCCATCTAGTCCAGCCCTTTTGTTGGACCTCCAGAGGAACTGGTTGGCCCCTCTGTGAGACAGGATGCTGGACTAGAGGGACCACTTGTTTGATCCAGCAGGACTCTTCTCATGTTCTGATGAAGGCCTTGGCCTCTATGCCCTGTTGTTGGCCCTCCAGAGGAACTGGCTGGCTACTGTGTGAGAGACAGGAAGCTGGATTAGATGGACCACTGTTCTGATCCAGCAGGGCTCTTCTGTTCTTAAAATTCCACGTCCAAATTTTTCCCCCTGCCCTTCAGTTCAATGAAAACCAGGTGTCAGCGGCTGGTGAGAGCAGCTCTCTCTGCACAAACTCAAGGTCATTTCACAGCCATCTGATGGGCCTGCTAATTAACTCACTAATCACAGCTGTGAGAGTTGGGGGTGGGGGAGAGTATGCTCATCTTCCAGAACGCTCTCTCGGGGCAGCGTCCTGATTGGTTGTAGGAAGTCAGAAGACCAGCAGTGGCCTAAACGTCCAACAAATTTAGAGTATTCTAATAGGCCTTACGCCCCTTCCTTTTTACCCGTTCCTTCAGTAACTATGGGAGCAACCTAGGCAGGTCTACTTAAGACGTCACTCCCGTGTTATTCAGTGGGGCTTGTTCCCGAGAAAGTGTTGTTAGGATTGCACTGGAAGTCTTCAGCCTTCACTGTGTCAACTCTGCCATGGCATATACTTTGCTGCTTAACTCTGAAATGAGTTTGCCAGTGCTTCTAAGAAGTTGACATCTGTGCGTTAAGAACCTTCAGTGAGTGCACTTAGGACATTACCTTTGTCATTTTCATGTGCTTTGAACCATCACTGGAGCTGTATTGCGACTAGCCATCGAGGGGAAACATTCATCTGCCAAAACTGGACTTGTTTTATTTAGTTACAAAAAAGCTGTAGTGAAGGGAAGGGGGGAGGTACTTGGGAATTTCTGGTACTGTGCAGGTGGGTTGGACTAGATAACCTCTTAAGATCCCTTCCATCTCTATGTTTCTACGCCCGTTGCTATATAAACTCGTGTTTAATTCGCTCGTAGCCAGCAGACGCACAACTGTCTCTGGAAAAAATTGTGGGCGGGGCGGGGAGAATAACAATAATTATCGTATGGCATTGTGTGTAGAATAGCCAGGAGATCCTAAGATTGTCTGGCGGCCACAAGTTCTAGCTCTTTAGTGTTATGCACCACTAGGGGGCGAGTGAGACTTGTTTTGAAGGCGAGAGATGTTTCAGAGGTGGTTTCCCATTGCCCTGCCTCTGCGTCATGACACTGGTATTCCTTGGAGGTCGCCCTTCCAAATACTAGCCAAGGCCGACCTTGCTTAGCTTCTGAGATCTGACAGGACTGAGCTAGCCTGGGCTATCCAGGTCAGGGTGGGATGGGGAGGAAAGGAATGACTTCCTACTCAGACCGGCTGGATTTGACTCCTGCAGTACCTTAGAGACCGACAAGATTTTGGGGGTATAAGCTTTCAAGCGTCAACTATCCGTTTGTCAAATAAATATAAGCGTCTCAAAAACTCATATCCCGAAAATTGTGTTGGTTTCTAAGGTGCCACTAGGAGCTGCGGTGGCTCAAGTGGTTAAGACGCTGAACTGCAGGCTGTCGAAGGTCGGTAGTTCAGCAGTTTGAGACCCGGGTGCCGCATGACGGAGTGAGCTCCCATCTCTAGTTCCAGCTCCTGCCAACCTAGCAGTTCGAAAGCAAGGAAATTGCAAGTAGATAAATAGGTACCACTTCGGTGGGAAGGGAACAGCGTTCCGTGCGCCTTGGTGTTTAGTCATGCCGGCCACATGGCCACGGAAATGTCTTCGGACAACGCTGGCTCTTCAGCTTTGAAACGGAGATGAATACCGCAACCCTAGAGTCGGATTCGACTGGCTTTCGAGCAAGGGAACCTTTACCTTTTTAAGGTGCCACTGGACTCGAATCTACCTTTTTTTTTACTGCAAACCAACATAGCTACCCTCTATCCGTCTATCTATCCATCTATCCGTCTATCTATCATCTATCCGTCTATCTATCCGTCTATCTATCCGTCTATCCATCCATCCACCTATCCATCCATCCATCCACCCATCCATCCATCCACCCATCCACCTGTCTGTCTGTCCGTGCGTCTATCTATCTATCTATCTATCTATCTATCTATCTATCTATCTATCTATCTATCTATCTATCTATCTATCTATCTATCTATCTATCTATCCATCCATCCATCCATCCATCCATCCATCCATCCGTCCGTCCATCCATCCGCCCATCTATCCATCTGTCCATCCATGCATTTCATTTTCTGCTTATCATTGTACAGTCCCACTGCTTTAGGGGATTCATTCATTTATTTTACTTATATCCCACTTTTTCGCTATTGAGGACTTAAAGCATCCTACCACGTTGTTTCTCCCCTCCTCTGTTTTATCCCCTTAACAACAACAACCTCGTGAGGTCGGGTCAGGCTACGGAACTGCGGCAGGCCCAGGGTCCAGGAGTGAACTTGGGGAGTGACACCGGCCCCGGGGCAATCCAGGACGAGTGGCCAAGATCCAGCAGCCCATCTGGATCAGCCTGCCGCGTAAATGGGGGTGGTATAAAACAGAACCAGCAAGGGTCGCTAGGAGGGAGTGATAAAAAGGTATCGACCTTGGGTCAATCAACCTTAATTTTTTCCGGACGCTAAAAAGGGGGAAGGGGAGTGGTCATAGTTCCCTCTAAGCTGAGTTGGTGTGAGCTAGCTCACAGATTTTTGTCTTAGCTCAGGAAGGATGGCTCCAAAGCAAACTGATTTATGCAGCAGCCAAATCGCTTGCTCACAACTTTAATGCCAGGAGCTCACAAAGTAGAATTTTTGCTCACAAGACTCCATAACTTAGAAGGAACATTGGTGGTGGTCAATGCTCCCTCTAAGCTGTGGAGCCTGGTGAGCAAAAATTCTACTTTGTGAGCTCCTGGCATTAAAGTTGTGAGCAAGCGATTTGGCTGCTGCATAAATCAGTTTGCTTTGGAGCCATCCTTCCTGAGCTAAGACAAAAATGTGTGAGCCGGAGGCTAAAAAACTCTGAGCTAGCTCACACTAACTCAGCTTAGAGGGAACACTGGTGGTGGTGTCCATCTAGGTTTCTTGTTGCACGGCCTAAGGAAGCAAAATTCTTTGCTCCCTCTGTCCCCCCCGGGGGCCCCTTAAGAGCTCAGCAGGGCGCAGGGCCGGGTGGCGTAGAAGCTGTGGGAAGCGAGCCCCATCCGCACTGAGCCGCAATGGGGGAAGATTTACCCGGAATTTATTGAGCGCCTTGGCCAAGGCCTCGATGGTCTCCATGTCGAGGTGGTTCGTCGGCTCGTCCAGAATGTAGAAGTTGGGGCTGAAAGGAAGAAGAAGAAGAGATTGGATTCATACCCTGCCCTTCACTACCTGAAGGAGTCTCAGAGCGGCTTACAAACTCCTCTCCCTTCCCCTCCCCACAACAGACACCCTGTGAGGTAGGTGGGGCTGAGAGAGCTCTGACAGAAACAGCTCTTTTTCAAGAACAGCTCTGACAGAACTGTGGCTTGCCCAAGGTCATCCAACAGCTGCACGTGGAGGAGTGGGGAATCTAACCCGGTTCTCCCAGATTAGAGTCCCCGCACTTAACCACTACACCAAACTGGCTCTCCATGACTGTTTTCTATGCACTTCCCACCTTCCCATGGTTTGAGAGGGCACCAAAGGGGAAAAGAACTTCTGGATAATAATAATAAGAGATTGGATTTATACCCCGCCCTTCACTACTCAAAGGAGTCTCAGAGCGGCTTACAAACCCTTTCCCTTCCACTCCCCACAACAGACACCCTGTGAGGGAGGTGGGGCTGAGAGAGCTCTTGACAGAAACGGCTCTTTTTCTAGAACAGCTCTTATCAGAACTACGGCTTGCCCAAGGTCATCCAGCAGGTGCAAGTGGAGGAGTGGGGAATCGAACCCGGTTCTCCCAGATTAGAGTCTGCGCACTTAACCACACCCCCAAACTGGCCCGTGAGTTACCTCCCCCATGCCAGCATTCCTACCCTAGGAATTGGGCAGATGCATTGTTGTGAACTCAGGCAGATCATGAGAGGGGAGGGCAGGAAGGGTTGCCTCAGTGCTTAGTTCTTGTGGCCCCTTTCTTACACGCCCGGGGAAATGCTGTTCACCACTTTGGGGTCAGGAAGCAATTGTTCTCCAGGCCACTGATTGATTGATTGATTTTATTTTATTTGTATCCCGCTCTCCCTGCCAAGGCAGGCTTTATTGAGGAATTTATTGAGCTCTTTTTCAAGAACAGCTCTGACAGAACTATGACTCGCCCAAGGTCATCCAGCAGGTGCAAGTGGAGGAGTGGGGAATCAAACCCAGTTCTCCCAGATTAGAGTCCACGCACTTAACCACTGCACCGAACTGGCTCACCACACTTAACCACTACACCAAACTGGGAGACAGAGAGAGAACTCCTTGAACCCGGGATCTGCTTGGAAGAATCCTGGACCACAGCTCGGCTTGCAGACAGTGAGCCTCTAGCACAGAGGTCCCCAACCGTTTTTGATCCTGGGGGCACCTTTGGAATTCTGACACTGCTTGGTGGGCACAGGCACAAAATGGCTGCCACGGGAGGCGGAGCCAGCCACGAGATGGCTGCCACCGCTCACCTTCAGTCACAGAGTGAAGACCCTTGTGCGGCGGTAGCAGCTTCTGCCCAAGCGACGTTTAAAAAAAAAAAAAATCCGCACAGCCAGTCAAATCTCCAGCGGCCAATCAGAAGCCTTGCTGGGCAAAAGCTTTGCCTGGCCCCTCCTACTTTTAAGAACACTCGGCGGGCGCCAGGAAAGGTGTGGCCGGGCTCCACGTTGGGGACCCCTGCTCTAGCGTTAAGACAGAGAGTTCCACGGGAACAAGGTATAATAATAAAAAAAATACAAGAGCCATGAAATAACAACTATGGAAAGTGCAGTACTTCAATATTTTGTTATTACAGTGCATATGTCTCTACAACAGCACATGTCTTGACCACAATAATTCATTGTCACCATCAACGGTCCGTTCTAATGATGAATGAAAGTGCCTGTGTTTATGTACGTCCACAAATCATCCACCATTACTGGATTTGAAAGAACAAAGGACATAGGACCTTTTACTAGGGCACAAGCACTTTAATCTTGGAAAGAACATTTCGGGTGCAGTCACACAGGCCCAATCTGCATCCAGCATTTGCTTCGCTGTTTTACCAAACCCACAATGGAAGAGAAAATGATGCGGCTCAAAACCACATTCAAATACCCTGGGGCCAACGCTGTACAGACTACAGAGTCATCCCTGAATGGCCATAAAACGGCCATAAATCTATGGCAGACGGCCAGGGGTAACTTCGTAGAAAAAGAGGTGCAGAAGCTCATTAGCATAACTTATTTGCATATGCCACACACCCTGACATCACCGGAGGTGTGTCAGAAGGCAACACCCACTGCTCAGGCTCCACTGGACTGTTTTGGATTGCTAGCTATTGGGGGGGGGGGGACGTGCAGAGGAGGGAGAGCTTGTACCTGAATAAAACTTTGCCTTAAAGGTGCCACTGGACTGTTTTGGATTGGTAGCCGGGAAAGGCGGGCAGCGGGGCTCCGGAGGCCTTCCCTGGGCTCTGTGCCTCGGCGTGGGTGGGGTGGGGCTCTGCAACTTACCTGGCTGCTTCTTGCTCGTGGCCTGGGGCTGCTGGGAGCAGGGGGCGGGGCTTGTTGCCTGTTTGTTGCTCTTTACGGCCAGAGATCCGCTCCTGTGCGCTCCTGCAGGAAATGACCCCTGCAGACGGCTACCGTAACACCAAAAGATCAAACGAAGGGAAAGTGGCCGGCAATGCAGAGGGGAATTTCTGATCCAGCGTGGGTTTGGCAAAACAGCAGTGCAAACGCTAGATGCAGATTGGGCCGCAGACTAAACAATCCACTTTCAATCCACTTTCCAACTGGATTTTGACCGCTCACTCAGTAAAATCCAGTTGGAAAGTGGACTGGAAGTGGATTATTTCGTGTGTGTGACGGGCAGCCTTACGGGCGCACTTTCATGCATCGTTGGAACAGACCACTGATAGTGATAATGAATTGCTTATTGTGATTAAGACACGTACCCTTGTAGAGACATAATAAGAAAACATTGAAGTATTGAACTTTCCATAGTTACCACTTCACAGTTCTTTCATTTTTTAAAATTATACCTAGCATCGACAGCCTGAAAAGCTCAGAGGCTGGTCAGACGTTCCTGTATCACAAGCCCGACAGTGAACCTGACCATGCTAAGGGTGAGAAGATGGCGCGGCAAAATGCTGAGCAGGACTCTCCTTCTGTGAAAACCCGAGAGGCCCTAGCTTGGTGGCAGGGCACTTGCTTTGCGTGTGAAAGGCCCTGGGGTGCAATATTTGGCAGTGCCCGGTGGTCAAGGGGTCTCCAAACTGCAAGAGACCTTTCTCTGATGACTGCTCAAATGTGTGCCTTCTCCACGGTGGCTCCGGCCTTACTGAATGGCTTGCTGGAGGAGGTCAGGAAGAGCCCCACTCTTATTGCTTTCTGGAAGCCATGCAAAACTGAATTATTCCAGAGGACTTTTCTGCACAGGTAAGAGTGGCTCAAGTGGTTAAGATGCTGAACTGCAGGCTGTGGAAGGTCGGTAGTTCAGCAGTTCGAGACCCGGGTGCCGCATGATGGAGTGAGCTCCCGTCTCTAGTTCCAGCTCCTGCCAACCTAGCAGTTTGAAAAGCAAGAAATTGCAAGTAGATAAATAGGTACCACTTCGGTGGGAAGGTGACAGCGTTCCGTGCGCCTTGGTGTTTAGGCATGCCGGCCACATGACCACGGAAACGTCTTCGGACAGCGCTGGCTCTTCGGCTTTGAAACGGAGATGAGCACCGCAACCCTAGAGTCGGATTCGACTGGCTTTCGAGCAAGGGAAACCTTTACCTTTTAAGAGGGTTGCAATGCACAAAATGGTCCACAAGCTTACTTAGATAAATGATTAGGGACTGTGACATATACTACTGTGTACAGCCTGCTCTAAGTTGGATCTGACTATGTAATTTTTTGCATTGTTTAACGCAGGGGTGTCAAACATGCGGCCTGGGGGCCACATCAGGCCCCCAGAGGACTTCTATCAGGCCCGCAATGGAACTGGCTGGCTTCTGCTTCTTCTTCCAGTTCTGCTGCTGCTGCGTCATCGTAGGTTTGCAGCTTACAGATAACACACCTGAACAACATACTCAAGAGTGCAACAGCCCATACATTTTGATGCAATAATTCAGAGCCAGAGGTGTCAGTTATCAGACACTGTTAAATAAACAAAATATTACAAGAGTGCTGATGTGTTAAGCACGTTTTTATTTTAAGTTTAAAAAAAACCCCTTTGTGTTTGTGTCCTTTATGAAGTTTATATCTCCGCTACCTGGCATTACATTTTATGACACACGTGGCCCGGCCCAACAAGGTCTCATTCATGTCGGATCCGGCCCTCATAACAGATGAGTTCGACACCCCTGGTTTAATGTGTCATGTTGCTACTTAAACCTTGCTTCAGTTCTTCAGATTCCTGGCTGGCTCTGTGTCTGCATGTAAAGGGCTGTCAAGTTGCGGCTGACTTGTGGCTTTCAAGGCAGGTGGGCAGCAGAGGTGATCGGCCACAGCCTTCCCCTGAAGAGTCTTCCTTGGCGGCCTCCCTTCCAAGTACTGACCCCTGCTTAGCATCTGAGGTTTGACGAGATCGGGCTGTGTGCCACGTTGCCTTCCCTCCCTGGTTGGTTCTACCTTTTTACTGTCCTAATCCTCCTGCACTGTTCATTGGATGCCCCATCCTCTTGGGACTTATACAATAATGTGAACAAATAAGTAGACTTTGTCAGATGGGTCACTGGCTCGACCAAGTCTATTATTTATTTATTTATTTGGATTTATATCCCGCCCTCCCCGAAGGCTCAGGGCGGCTAACAGAGGCATTATGCCAGATTATAACAATAAAACAGCATAAAATACTAAAAATACAAAATAGACAATTAAAGGGGATTCATAAAAAGACATTTTCGGTGCTCCCCTACTCACTTCCGAGTTGTAAAACCAAGATGGTGTTCTCGATTGTATAGCTACACAATGACAGCAGTGCCCTGCCGTCCCCTAAGAACGTCCCGCTCCCTCCGATGGTACCCGCACCAGCGGCGATAATGTGCAGAGATTATAGGGCGTTGATGGAACAGCAGTGGTGGCGGCTCCTATTCGAAAGCCTGGCGGAAGAGCTCCGACTTACAGGCCCTAAAGTCTAAAGCAGCTCAGTTTCTCTTTGCCCTAAGCGTGCTCTCTGGGAAGACCGCTGACCGAGGCGATTGGCGGTAGAGCAAGTCATTCGCATGTGGGAGTGTGCGACAGCACAGAAAAGAAAAGGCAAGGATGCGTCTGCTCCGGATTGCGCACGACAGACTCCCGCAGCTCTAAGTTATTTGTTGAAAACGTGTATTGGCCACCTTTCTTCCTTATGGAGCTCACGGCTGCTTACGACATAAACAAATCACGTACAATAGAGTATGTATAGAGGGTCTCGCTATACGAGAGCACATCCGGCCTGGGCTGAAGGCATTGCACTGGCTGCCAACAGCATACCGGATTCGCTTCAAGGTGCTGGTTTTGACCTTTAAAGCCCTATATGGTCAGGGGCCTGCCTACCTGAGGGACCGTCTTTCCCCATATGTCCCCCAGAGAGCACTGAGGTCAGGGTCACAAAATTGCCTGACTCTCCCTGGTCCGAAAGAGGCCAGATTGGCCGCTACCAGAGCCAGGGCCTTCCCAGTGGCGGCTCCACACTGGTGGGAATGAGCTCCCGGAAGACATCAGGGCCCTACGGGGACCTCTTACAGTTCCGCAGGGCCTGTAAAACGGAGGTCCTCCACCAGGCCTTCAATTAGGAGCCACCACTGAGGAATGAGCTTAAAACACTGAACTGTTATGGCCACCAAGAACAACTATGGATACTGGTTTGCTACACCAGACCACCATACAGCAATCGCCATCTGCACTCAACTGCACTTCCTATGCATATTGTTTGCTACGTGAATTTTATAGTACTGCATTTATGCGTCTGTGTTTTATTGTATTTTAACCTGTTGTACGCCGCCTTGAGCCTGCCTGTGCAGGAAAGGCGGGTTATAAATCGAAAATAATTAAAAAAAAAATATATATAAAAATATGTATAACCAAAATTTAAAATCACAATTTAGGACTGCTTTCATCGAGGTAAAGGTAAAGGTTTCCCTTGCTCGAAAGCCAGTCGAATCTGACTCCGGGGTTGCAGTGCTCATCTCTGTTTCCAAGCCAAAGAGCCGGCGCTGTCCAAAGACATTTCCGTGGTCATGTGGCCGGCATGACTAGATGCCAAGGCACACGGAACGCTGTTACCTTCCCACCAAAGTGGTCCCTATTTATCTACTTGCAATTTCTTGCTTTCAGACTGCTAGGTTGGCAGGAGCTGGGGCCAGAGATGGGAGCTCGCTGTGTCCCGTGGTACTAGGGTCTCGAACTGCTGAATTACCGACCTTCCAGCCTGCAGTTCAGTGTCTTAACCACTTGAGCCACCGCAGCTCCTTGCTTTCATCAAACGCAGCCCTAAATAAAATGGTCTTCAGCTGTCTCCTAAAGACTGAAAGTGAAGGGGTCAAAGTGCACCTCCCTAGAGAGGTTGTTCTGTAATCATGGGGCCACCACTGAAAAGGCACTCTCACCTGCACCCATCGAATGAGGTTCTTTGATAGATGGGATCGTCAGGAGGGCATCTTAATTCCCGGGCAGGAACATATGGGACGAGGCGGTCCTTCAGATACCCCGGTCCCAAGCTGTGTAGGGCTTTCAAGGTCAAAACCAACACTTTGAACTGGGCTGAATTGGTAGCCGGTGTGATTGCTGTCGTACTGGGATCACCCGCTCCCAGTAGCTGGCCCCAACCAGCTGTCAGCTAAGCTGCCATGAGGGGTAATAAAGCTAAAGGAACCCCACAGCGTTCAAGGGCAGCCCCAAGTACAGAGAACTGCAGTAGTCTAGTCTAAATGTAAACTAAGGCACGGATCACTGTGGCAAGATCTGACTGAATCAGGAACAGGCGCAGTTGATGCACCAGACAAAGCTGGGCAAAAGCACTCTGAAGCACCCCAGCCCCCTGTTTTTCGAAGATGACTGCTGTGTCGAGCAGCACTCCTAAGCTGCAAACCCGGCTTTCCAAGGGGAGCGTGTAACCCCACCCAAGACAAGACGAGATCCAAAGTCTCTGGTCTGCCTTTCTGCTCACCCAGAGGATCTCTGTCTTGTCAGGGTCATGTTTCAGCTCGCTCACCCTCGTCCCAGTGAGAAAAGAAGAGAAAGAACAGCGACGTTACCCGGGCATGGTCATCTGGGCGAACGCCACCCTGCTCTTCTGGCCTCCAGACAGGCTGGCTACGGGGCGGACCGCTAGCTCTCCGGACACTCCGTAGCATCCCAGCTGGTGACGGTATTCCTCCTCGGTCTTCCCTGGAACACAGAAAGGAGGTGTAAGAGCACTGCCGCGCCGCATCGGGGACTGGATCACTGCCCGAGCGCCTCTTGGGCTCAGTGGCGGGAGTGTTTTTTTTAAACGTTCGCTTTAGAGCGCTATAGCGCTATAGCAGTATAACAAAACACTCCATGCATTCCAATGGGATTGATAGAATGCTATTTCGTTATAGCGCTATAAAGCAAACGTTTTAAAAAAAAGGCTGGAGATCGCCCACGCAGGTGAAAAATGGCGGGAAAAAGCGCATCGGAACCGGGGGAGGAAACTGAGGAGCACTTGGAAGCGGTTGACAGGTAAAACGCTTCAGCCTCGTTTCCTAAACAGGACAGAAGCGATTGTGTATGAAATGACAAATATATTCCGGAACGGAACCGGTTCTCAAATGGTTCTGTCTGAAATGACAGACCAGAAACCGTTTGGGAACCGTTCCTCTTCCTGAATATATTGCCTGTCTGAAATCCCTCATTAAGTCACAGGGTCACCATAAGATGGAAGCGACCTGACAACACTTAACACGTAACAGGAAAGAAGGCCCCTGGGCCTACTAAGGTCTGGATGGTAAGTTGGCTCGACAGTGACTCCATCAGCAGTATCACACACAGACTTCCTCTGCCCCATCTCAGAAATAGGAGGCAGACGGGAAGAAAAGGGTAGCTTTCTGGCCATAATTTTTTTTAATTAAACCCTTTTCACACTGTATTTCCTTGTGATTCAAGGTGCCTTACAATCAGGGGTCATTTCCTGTGGGAGCGCACAGGAGCGGAGCTTCCGGCAGTAAGGAGCCCAGGGGGCGGGTACATGGAACAAGCCCCGCCAGCTGCTCCCAGCAGCCCTCAGTCAGGCCACGAGGAGCAAGAAGCAACCAGATAAGTTGCAGAGCCCCCCCCCCCCCGCCTTCAGGTACAATATCTGTAAGACACAGGCTTCGAGTTCTCTGCCAGAATACACAGGTTCAGGCTCTACGCTCCGGTTTGGCAAATCAGGTAAAAGTGCTTTTATTATCAAAAAACAGCAAAGGAAACCTCAATTAACAGTACTTCAAGGAAAAAAAGAAAATTGCACGTCCTTCAAGAGGTTGCCAAAATACAAAGAATAATTAAAATCAACTGGAACTTTTATTATCAAAAAACTGCAAAGGCAACCTCAATTAACAGTACTTCAAAAGAAAAGAAAAGAAAAGAAAACTGCACATCCTTCAAGGGGTTGCCAAAATACAAAGAATAATTAAAATCAACTGGAACTTACAATGACTCCACAAGGTAGGAAAACATCCTGCCCACCAAACGCGCGCTGTCTTCCCCCCACACCTTTTGCTATTTTATCTTTGGACGGACCTGTTAAGACGCTGCCCCTCCCTATCTCCAGTGCAGCTGTCAATTAAGAGATCTCAGCTGTGCGGCTCCGGACAGTTCCTGTAAAGACTTGCAAGGTCGATCCTCCCCCTCCTGCTGTCCTTCAGTTCTACAGTGTTGCTATGTTACAGACAAGTTGGTGTCTTCCTTACACTCTCCCTCCTCTGTGAGGGCAGATCTGCGTGTCCCCCCCCCCCCCACACGATACATCCCCGGCGAGAGCAGTGCACAGTGTCCCCCCCCCCCCCATAGCTAGCAATCAAAAACAGTCCAGTGGCACCTGTAAGACCAAGTTTTATTCAGGTACAAGCTCTCCCTCCTCTGTGAGGACAGATCTGCACGTCCCATCCCCCAATAGCTAGCAATCCAAAACAGTCCAGTGGAGCCTGAGCGGTGGGTGTTGCCTTCTGACACACTTCCGGTGATGTCAGGGGGTGTGGCGTATGCAAACGAGTTATGCTAATGAGTTACGCTAATAAGCCCCTGCACCTCTTTTTCTACAAAATGACCCTTGCTTACAATAATAGTTAAACACATTTTTGGTTAAAACAAAAAATATAATAAAATAGCAGACCCCTAATGTCTCCCCCCTTGAAAGATGACTGCCATTCAACCCCCCCCCCCCAGTCCCAGCAACCAGGCAAGTCTCCCAGCCCCTCCTGGGGATTTCAGGGTGGGGGGGTGGGTTGTTTTTTCAGACAGTCCATTCCACAGAATTGGAGCCACAATGGAAAAAACCTGGGCTCTGGTCGAGGCCACGTGGGCCACCTTTTTATTTAATAAAGATTTTATTAGCTCCCCTAAAAAGGGGAGGTATTTCGCTTAAAAGAAAAAATGGGAAGGGTAGACAGTGGGAGAAAGAGAAAGCTGAGTGATATATAAACTGGTAAATTAAACTGTTAGTAATGTCCAATTAATCTTCTTGGGCTTCTCCTCTGTGTTGTCAAACTTCTTTTCTTAGTCCTGTCACATATAGTTCTCTGTTAGTATGTTAGTAATG
>NW_015161411.1:1409623-1412579 GCF_001447785.1 Gekko japonicus
GGGGGGCTCTGCAACTTACCTGGCTGCTTCTTGCTCTGACTGAGGGCTGCTGGGAGCACGGGGTGGGGCTTGTTGCATGTGCCCGCCCCCTGGGTTCTTTACTGCCGGAGCTCTGCTCCTGTGCGCTCCTGCAGGAAATGACCCCTGGGTAGGAGAGCCAGCAGATAGCTGCCTGACGACCGTAGTTGGTGCACAGGGACGTACGCAAGGAGATGGCCCTTCAAACATGTGGGTCTAATGTCATGAATTACAGGATATGTGATCAAACAAGATACGAGTGATGTGCCTAAGACAAACTGGGCGCTGTACAAAAGTCGTGTTTTTGTCCCTTTAGACCTATCGCAAGCCACTGTGAATCTTCAAAGGGGGGGGCGGAGAGGAAGAGGAGATTGGATTTATACCCCGCTCTTCACTGCCCAAGGGAGTCTCAGAGAGGCTTCCAATCTCCTTTCCCTTCCGCTCCCCACAACAGACACCCTGTGAGCAATGTTCCCTCTAATCTATGGAGTCTTGTGAGCCAAAATTCTACTTCATGAGCTACTGGCATTAAAGTTCTGAGCGAGTGATTTGGCTACTGCATCAATCAGTTTGCTCTGGAGCCATCCTCCCTGAGCTAAGACAAAAATGTGTGAGCCGGAGGCTAAAAAAAACGTGAGCTAGCTCACACCAACTCAGCTTAGAGGGAACACTGCCTGTGAGGTAGGTGGGGATGAGAGAGCTCTTTTGAGGACTGCTCTGAGAGAGCCATGACGGACCCAAAGTCACACCAGCAGCTGCAAGTGGAGGAGTGGGGGACTCAAAGGCTGCCTCAACGCTCACCACGCGGCATCTAGTTCTGCCAGAGAGTGGCCATGAAGTGCGTGGTCTCCCTTACGCGGGGGGCTCCACCAAGCCATCTTGAGATCTCTCACCACGCATCCCCCACAGGAACCCCCTGAAAGATCACCTGGGAACTTCTTGGCGAGTAACTCCGTGGCGCTGATGTCCAGGTCGAGCTGATCGACGTGGTGCTGGCTGAAGTAGCCGATCTTAAGGTTCCTGCCAAGAGAAGGACATGGAACTTTCTGTGGCTGACGACGACGCCTGAGGGAAGAAACAGCCCTTCTCCTTTTCTTCTACAGTAGGCACAAGTGCCACATTCCCCCTCAGGGACAGAAGGCAAGTACGGTCTGACTGTCTGACTGATGCACCTGCAGTTGCCTCAGGGTATACGTTACCCACAATTCTCAAGTTTACTCTGCCTTGGGCAACAAACCAGATCCTGCCAGAGGGCCCCCCACCCCCCGGGTTGCCAGGTCTGACTCATTAAATATCTGGGGACTTTTGTGGAAATATGTGGGGACGTGATGTCACATCCTGTGATTTCACTTCCTGGTCCATGCCCCCCCATATCAAGAAGGTTCCTGTGATTTCTGAGGAGAGGCACCTACGAGGAAAGGTTAAAGCGCTTAGGGCTCTTTAGCTTGGAGAAACGACGACTGAGGGGAGACATGATTGAGGTCTATAAGATTATGCATGGGAAAGAGCAGGTAGAGAAAGAGGCACTTTTCTCCCTTTCTCACAGTACAAGAACTCGTGGGCACTCCATGAAATTGCTGAGCGGTCGGGTTAGAACAGATAAAAGGAAGTACTTCTTCACCCAAAGAGTGATTAACACTTGGAATTCACTGCCACAGGAGGTGGTGGTGGCTACAAGCATGGACGGCTTTCAAAAGGGAATTAGATAAGCATATGGAGCAGAGGTCCATCAGTGGCTATTAGCCATAAGGTATAGATAGGGGCTCTGGGGCAAGTGATGCTCTGTCTTCTTGGTGCTTCGGGGGGGTCAACAGTGGGAGGGCTTCTAATGTCCTGGCCCCACTGGTGGACCTCCTGATGGCACCTGGTATTTCTGGCCGCTGTGTGACACAGAGTGTTGGACTGGATGGGCCTTTGGCCTGATCCAACATTGGCATCTCTTATGTTCTTATGTAGATGCTATTCTGAAAATCTGGTGCCTACCTCAAAAAACAGCTCTTCCCCGGAGCCCCATGGATTGATTCTCCATTATAACCTAAGAAGACCCACCTCCATAGGGTATAATGGAGCACTCAAGAGGACATTCCCTCCCCGCTTTCTGATAACCCTGAAGTGGGGGGAAGGGGGCTCCAAACTAGGGGATTCCCTACTCACACCCCCCAGGCGGTTCTCGGTTCTCCCAGATTAGAGTCCACACACTTAACCACTACACCAAAGAAGGATGCAGACAAGCTGGAATGTGTCCAGAGGAGGGCAACAAAGATGGTGAGGGGTCTGGAGCAATGTTCCCTCTAAGCTGGGGAGTCTTGTGAGCAAAAATTCTACTTTGTAAGCTACTGGCATTAAAGTTGTGAGCAAGCGATTTGGCTGCTGCATAAATTAGTTTGCCTCTGGAGTCATCCTTCCTGAGCTAAGACAAAAACATGTGAGCCAGAGGCTAACAAACTGTGAGCTAGCTCACACTAACTCAGCTTAGAGGGAACACTGGTCTGGAGACCAAGTCCTACGAGGAGAGGCTAAAGGAGCTGGGTCTGTTTAGCCTGGAGAGGAGACGACTGAGAGGGGATACGGTAACTATCTTCAAGTACTTGAAGGGCTGTCATAGAGAGGATGGGGCGGAGTTGTTTTCTGCTGCCCCAGACGGTCGGACCAGAACCAAGGGTTGAAATTAAATCAGAAGACTTTTCCGCCAAACATTAGGAAGAACTTCCTGACAGAAGAAGAAATTTGATTTATACCCCACCCTTCACTACTCAAAGGAGTCTCACAGCGGCTTACAAACTCCTTTCCCTTCCCCTCCCCACAACAGACACCCTGTGAGGTAGGCGGGGCTGAGAGAACTCTGAGAGGAGGAGGAGATTGGATTTATACCCCGCCTTTCACTTCCCAAACGCGTCTCAGAGCAGCTTACAAACTCCTTTCCCTTCCCCCCCCCCAC
>NW_015161411.1:1412749-1431243 GCF_001447785.1 Gekko japonicus
GTGCTGATCCTGGGAACTTCGGCAGATCATGAGAGGGAGGACAGGAAGGGTTGCCTCAGTGCTTAGTTCCTGTGGCCCTTTCTTACATGCCCAGGGAAATGCTGGTCGCCACTTTGGAGTCAGGGAGCAACTTTTCTCCAGGCCAGTTTGGCTGGGGATCCTGGAAGTTTTTTTGTCATCTTCTGGGCATGGAACAGGGGTCACATGGGGTGTGTGGGGGGGGAGGGATTTGTGATTTTCCTGCACTGTGCTGGGGGTTGGACTAGATGGCCCTGGAGGTCCCCTTCCAACTCTGTGATTCTATTAGGAATCAAGTCCGTTTTCACAACGTGACAGCAAACCTACCGCTTTGCACACATGACCCTTCCCCATCCGGGATGGGGATGTAGCAGGTACTCATTTGCATATTAAGCGACACACCCCTAATGTAGCCAATCCTCCAAGAGCTTACAGTAGCTCCTGTAAGAAGAGCTCTGTAAGTTCTTGGAGGATTGGCTACATTAGGGGTGTGTGGCCTAATATGCAAAGGAGTTCCTGCTACAAAAAGAGCCCAGCCCATCCCACCCCTCAACAGCTCCACCAAACCTTCCCCTCTTTGTACCTATGGGAGTGCCGGATGCCTCGGACGGGTGCCAGGTCTCCCATCAGGATCTTCAGCATCGTGGACTTGCCGGCTCCGTTCTCCCCTACCTGGATGAAAGGATGAAGGAGACATCCCTGGAACTCCATCACTGGCCCGAGAATTTGGCAAGTGAGGAGAAGGTAACCTGGGGTACAGTATTTCTATTTATTGTGGAGACAGATCATGATGCGTAGCTGTGTTAGGCTGGCTGTAGCGGTAGAAAAGAGCAAGAGTCCAGTAGCACCTTGAAGACTAACTAAATTTGTGGCAGGGGAGGAGCTTTCGTGAGTCTCTGCTCACTTCTGAAGAAGTGAGAGACTGCTGAATTGAAACTGATAATGAAGGACGAGACAATGCGTCCTCCTGGACTGAATCGAGACCTAGGTTTCCTGTCCTATTACCAATGCTCCATGCCTCCTACCATCTGCATATCACACCGAATCCAATCACATCTGCTATTGTCACTCAGCATCTGAAATAACCCCGCTCTCCAAAATATAGGACGGATGGTACACGCAGGGGCAGAAGCAAGGATAACACACTGCCAGTTAGAGAAGCAAGACAGGCTGGTTGCCATGAAACCTTTAGTTCTTATTGCCATCTGAAGATTTTGTGAAAAATATATTAGTAACCTGGCTACAAAAAAAAAAGACAAGCAAGCAAAATCCTTGAAATGCTTATGAACAGAGGATGTAGCGATGGCCACTGGAATATAAACGGCTTGAAAGGGGGATTAGAGAGATTCATGGAGAATAAGTCTATCAATGGCTTCGGCCTCTGAGGCTCTCCAGAGGAACTGGTTGGCCACTGTGTGAGACAGGAGGCTGGACTAGAGGGACTACTGCTCTGATCCAGCAGGGCTCTTCTGATGTTCTTACGAAGGCCTCGGCCTCTATGCCCTGAACTGGCAGAGACTGAGCAAGAGAGAGATCTTGGAGTTGTAGTGGATAACTCACTGAAAATGTCGAGACAGTGTGTGACTGCAATAAAGAAGGCCAATGCTATGCTGGGGATTATTAGGAAGGGTATTGAAAACAGATCAGCCAATATAATAATGCCCCTATATAAATCAATGGTGAGACCTCATTTGGAATACTGTGTGCAGTTCTGGGCACCACACCTTAAAAAGGATATTATAGCTTTGGAAAAAGTGCAGAAAAGGGCAACTCGAATGATAAAAGGGTTGGAACACTTTCCCTATGAGGAAAGGTTAAAGCACTTAGGGCTCTTTAGCTTGGAGAAAAGACGACTGAGGGGTGACATGATCGAGGTTTATAAGATTATGCATGGGAAAGAGCAGGTAAAGAAAGAGGTACTTTTCTCCCTTTCTCACAATACAAGAACTCGTGGGCACTCCATGAAACTGCAGAGCGGTCGGGTTAGAACGGATAAAAGGAAGTACTTCTTCACCCAAAGAGTGATTAACACATGGAATTCACTGCCACAGGAAGTGGTGGGTGCTACAAGCATGGACGGCTTCAAAAGGGAATTAGATAAGCATATGGAGCAGAGGTCCATCAGTGGCTATTAGCCACAAGGTATAGCTAGGGGCTCTGGGGCAAGTGA
Organism: Gekko japonicus; assembly: GCF_001447785.1. Taxonomy (NCBI): domain Eukaryota; kingdom Metazoa; phylum Chordata; class Lepidosauria; order Squamata; family Gekkonidae; genus Gekko; species Gekko japonicus. Next base: position 1,414,938 of record NW_015161411.1, read on the forward strand.
TGCTCTGTCTTCTTGGTGCTTGGGGGGGGTCAACAGTGGGAGGGCTTCTAATGTCCTGGCCCCACTGCTGGACCTCCTGATGGCACTGGTATTTCTGGCCACTGTGTGACACAGAGTGTTGGACTGGATGGGCCTTTGGCCTGATCCAACATTGGCGTCTCTTATGTTCTTATGTTCTTATGTCGGCCATCCAGAGGAACTGGCTGGCCACTGTGTGAGACAAGATGCTGGACTAGAGGGACCACTGGTCTGATCCAGCAGGGCTCTTCTGCTGTTCTTATCAGGGGAAGGCCTCGGCCTGTTGTTGGCCCTCCAGAGGAACTGGCTGGCCACTGTGTGAGACAGGACGCTGGACTAGATGGACCACTTGTCTGATCCAGCAGGGCCCTTCTGATGCTCTTATGAAGGCCTCGGCCTCTCTGCCCTGTTGTTGGCCCTCCAGAGGAACTGGTTGGCCACTGTGTGAGACAGGATGCTGGACTAGAGGGACCACTGGCCTGACCCAGCAGGGCTCTTCTGAGGTTCTTATGAAGGCCTTGGCCTCTCTGCCCTGTTGTGGGCCCTCCAGAGGAACTGGTCAGCCACTGTGTGAGACAGGACGCTGGACTAGATGGACTACTGCTCTGATCCAGCAGGGCTCTTTCTTATGTTCTTAATGCCCAGATCAGATTTCCCCTGCATAAAGCTCTGAACAGCCCAGCAAGGATCTTCCTTTTCAGATGGAGAGCAATTGGAACTGGCTGAACCCATTTTGAATCCTCTGGAACCAAACCGGCATCCCAGCCCCATCCTGTCCCATCAGCCTTCCGGTCCCACCGCCGAGCGTCACATTTGGGTCACTGCTCAGCCCCACTACCCCATTCCTGCCCGAAACCCCCCTTTTCCCATACCACGCAGATACGAGACTCCAGGTCGGCGGAGACGGAGAGGCAGCGGAAGATGTCGTGACCGGGCTCGTAGTAGAAGTCCACTTCGTCCAACTGCAAGATGGGAGGAGAAAACTTCTCAAAGCCATCGGGGAACCTGTTGGAGGAAGGTAAAAGGAAGCTGGGTGCTAAAGGGAGGAGTACAGAGAGCCCCCCGCCCCCAGTTCCTTGGCAAGGAAATTCACAGCAATATTATGTACTGTGTTTAAGGGTTAAAAAGGTACAGGTAAAGGTTCCCTTGCTCGAAAGCCAGTCAAGTCCGACTCTAGGGTTGCGGTGCTCATCTCCGTTTCAGAGCCGAAGAGCCAGCGCTGTCCGAAGACATTTCCGTGGTCATGTGGCCGGCATGACTAAACACCAAGGCTCACGCAACGCTGTTACCTTCCCACCAAAGTGGTACCTATTTCTCTACTTGCAATTGCTTGCTTTCGAACTGCTAGGTTGGCAGGAGCTGGAACTAGAGACGGGAGCTCACTCCGTCATGTGGCACACTCGGGTCTCGAACTGCTGAACTACTGACCTTCCACAGCCTGCAGCTCAGCGTCTTAACCACTTGATTATTGATTATTAAGTGTTACACCTTAATAAAATATTTAGCAGATTCAGGTGGATATCTGTGTTGGTCTGAAGCAGCGGAAGAAAGTTTTGAGTCCAGCGGCACCTTTAAGACCAACAAAGTTTAATTCTGAGTATAAGCTTTCATGTGCAAGGCACACTTCTTCAGATAGAGTGAAACAAAATGTCCTCAATCTCTCTACCTATATGTAATGGTTGAGGACATCATGTTTCACTGGAGCTGGAGAAGTGTGCATGCACACGAAAGCTTATACCTTGAATAATACTTTATTGGTTTTAAAGGTGTCATGGGACTAAAAATATTTAGACACATAAACAATTAACATTTGCAGTACTTTCAGAAGGTCGGAAAAACTTCCTGCGTGTGTTCTTCTTGTAATCTTTATCATAATCCTGTAAAACAGGTTAGTTTTATTATCCCCATGCTGCAGATGAGTAAAGTGAGGTTACGGCAAAGACAGAGGCTGATCTCGCACTAGAGCTGCCTCGCTGTTGCGCCGCCGTTTGCCCCGGTTCTATTGGTCAATTTCACACCCGAAGCCGCGCGGCCGGTTTTGACCCGCGGCTTCGCCCGATTTCCCCCGCAGTTTCATTGACCCTCAGAAAACAGGATCACGAAACTGCGGGGGAAATCGGGCTAAGCCGCGAGTCGAAATCGGCCGCGCGGGTTCGGGTGAAATTGACCAATAGAACCGGGGCAAACGGCAGCGCAACAGCGAGGCCGCTCTAGTGCGAAATCAGCCAGAGAGGCAGGCCTAAGACCACCTTCAGAGTTGTAGCAGAAACTTGATGTGATCCAGGGACTTCCTGAGTTGCAGCTGAATCTCTTCAGCATTAACGCTGCGCCAGCTCTCTAGTCGCCAACGGCAGCCAGAGTTGTGCAGTGCGCCAGGGATATGCGTCTCCCTCCCCATCTTAGGCAAGTGAAGAGGACTGCTGTACAGTCCCAGAAATCATGCTGCTTTCAGCCTATGAGTTGGAGAGTCCCAGGAAGAAGAAGAAGAAGAGATTGGATTTATACCCCGCCCTTCACTTGGAGTCTCAGAGCGGCTTACAAACCCCTTTCCCTTCCCCTCCCCACAACAGACACCCTGTGAGGTGGGTGGGGCTGAGAGAACTCTGACACAAACGGCTCTTTTTCAAGGACAGCTGTGCCAGAGCTTGCGACTGACCCAAGGTCACATCAGCAGGTACAAATGGAGGAGTGGGGAATCAAACCCGGTTCCCCCAGATTAGAGTCCGCACACTTCACCACTACACCAAACTGGCTCTCCAGGAGATGCTTCACTGCAGGTAGTCAGAAGCGGAGAATAAAAAGAAGGATGGGCAGACAAACTGCAGTCTCTCTGTGCACGCAGCCGCCTATATAGCCAGTGCCTGCATCCAAGCACCTTTCTGTTACGGACATCCTCTGCATGCACTGTAGGATTTTTGGAAGAGTGGCGATTGCCATAATTTGTGTGGCTAGTAAGCCAAGGCAAAATTTGTGGCCTCTAGAATCATAAAGCTGGAAGGGACCCTACAGGGTCATCTAGTCCAACCCCGAGAGCAATGCAGGAAATTCACAAATACTCCCAACCCCACACCCCCTCAGTGACTGCTGTTCCACGTCCAGAAGATGACAAAAAACCTCCAGGATCCCTGGCCAAACTGGCCTGGAGAAAAACGGCTTCCTGACACCAAAGTGGCGATAAGCATTTCCCTGGGTGTGTAAAAAAGGGCCTACCCTCTAATCTGTTACGAGGAAGGTTTTTGCGTTGGCCTATCTCCCAAAGATGCTGCCCATGTACAAATTTTGATATAGAGTCAGTATCACATATTCTGTTACATTGTAATTTTTATGCTAGGGAGAGACAGCTGTTAATTTTCCCATTGTTGTCCAAATTTAAACCCTTGGATGTCCGGTTGAAATTTGCGGAATTGAGGATTTTAATTTTTTTGCTGGAAGACCGGAAAGAGAGGATATCTTTAGCGGTGGCAAAATTTTGCTTCCTGGCCCTTAAAAAGAGGAAGCTTGTACCTTAGATAGCAAGTTGATGACAAATTAGCATTGTGTTGTATAGTTTTAATGATATACTGTATTCGTTTTAATGTTCTTTTACATATCCATCTGAATTTTATGTATTTATAGTGTATCTTACATTATTATTCCTCTAGGTAATGTTTTATATTGGCTGGTCGCTTGACCGTATAAATAAACTTGAACTTGAGAAAGGGCCACGAGAACTAAGCACTGAGGCAGCCCTTCCTGCCCTCCCTCTCATGATCTGCCTAAATTCACAGAATCAGCATTGCTGTCAGGTGGCCCTCTAGCCTCTGTTAGAAGACCTCCAAAGATCTTGATCTTGAACACACCAACGTAAGCAATTCCACCAGTAATTCCATGCCTTGCACTCAAGATTTCAGCTCTGGTCTACATTCTAGACATGCAAATGTAAACTGGCTCATTTGCTGAGCAAAACATGCAGATGGCCAAAGCGGCTTCCCTAAATCCTCCTGTTTCCACCAACAAACACCAAACTGCCTCTTGAATGAGCGGTCAGGAGGTCAACAGTGTGCTTCATGGTCTCAAGACTGCAGAGCCAGAGAGGGGTGGGGTCCAGGGAACATTCTTAGCGGACATTTGACATCCCCATCTCAAGGCACAGGAGCGAGAGGACCAGTTCTCCTTGAGGTCTCCTTCGTGGGTGGGGAAGAGAGAGACAGAAGCTTCACTTTCTGATTAAGAAACACTTACTTCATGATCACCTCGGATTCCTTGTCCACCGGTTTCAGCTTGGGACTGAGAAACAAAAACACAAAAAAACAAATTAATCTCAAGAGGAAGGGGATACTTCCTCAGAGGGTGAGCCCCACCTGCAGCCATTTAGAAATGGAGAACACCTCAGGCCAGGAGCAATGCTCCCTCTAAGCTGCAGAGTCTTGTGAGCAAATATTCTACTTTCTGATCTACTGGCATTAAAGTTGTGAGCGAAGAAATTTGGCTGCTGCATCAATTAGTTTGCTCTGGAGCCTTCCTTCCTTCCTGAGCTAAAACGAAAATCTGTGAGCCGGAGGCTAAAAAACTGTGAGCTAGCCCACACTAACTCAACTTAGAGGGAACACTGGCCAGGAGGTATTCCTACCTGACAAATGCCTCCTGCCTCTCTGCAGCTGCTGAAAACACCCGAGAGTCTAAGCTTCCCCAACTGCCTCCAGAGCTCATTCAAGGCTTTGAAGACTTGAGAGTCAAAGAGGTTTGTCTGTTTCTCTGTGCTCTGTACGGATCATCATGCCCCACCCCCCGCGGCACCCTGGACTACCTGGGCTGAGTTACCTTCCTTGTTTATGAAACCCTCCCTTCGCTTCTACCTGGCCATAACGGTCAACCCAGTAACTTCCTAAAAGGGTTTTCTCGTCTCATATCTACTTAAGCCAGTTTGGTGTAGGAGTTTGGTTAGGAGTGTGGACTCTAAATCTGGGACAACTAGGTTTGATTCCCTGCTCCTCCACATGCAGCTGCTGGTGTGGCCTTGGGTCAGTCACAAGTTCTCTCAGAGCTGTTATCTCACAAGCAGTTCTCAAAACAGTTCTCTCAGCCCCACCTACCTCCCAGGGTGGGGGGATGAGAAAGGAAAGGAGACTGTAAGCAGGGCCGGCTCACCCACTAGGCCAAAATGCCCCCCCCCCCCCCCCCCGCGAGAGGCGCTCTCTCCTGAGGCACCCGTCATGCTGCTGGGGGATCAGGCAGGAAAAGTTCCCCTGGGCTGGGATGGCGCCCTTTAAATCTTCATGGCATTTCCTTTCTCCGCTCTCCTTCCCGCCCCCCCAGACAGCTGGGGAAAGGCGATGCTGAAGTGGCTGCTTGGATGATCTCTTAGGTACGTGGGGATCTGTGAAGAGCTTCGGCAGGACTGCCCCGCGCGCCTGATCTCTCCGCGCGACATCACTGGTCCCTTTAAATCTCAGGGGAGGTGAGGAGGTGCCACGGGAGGTGGTCGGGGGCGGGAGTGGAGTGTGCTTAAGAACGCCACTCCCACGAGTCCACGGCCAGAGTCCTTTCCCTGCTTACCGGAGGAGAATCCACCCCTGGGGTCTCTTTAAGGGTGGAGGTTTTGATGACCATGTTGGCCGTGCCCTCCCTCGCCCTGTTTTCTCCTTCCATCTCCCTCCTTCCCATTCGCTCTTCTGGCTTTGGGGGAGACGGTCACGGCGTGGGAAGGGAGGTGGGCTCAGCTGGCCCCGATGGCGCAGATGTGCCTGCTGTTGCCGGGGGGGGGGAGGCCTGGGGGCCGAAGGCAGAAGGTGGGGTCGGCAAACCAGGGCGAGGGTCCCCATGAGCCGGCCAGCACTTAGAAATCAGGCCGGGGAGGGAGGAACTGCGGGGTGCCTTGTGGGGGGGGGGGGGGGGGGGGGGGCGCGGCCCAAGTCTTATCAATGGCTACTAACCACGGTGACTGAGGGGAGTGCAGAGTTTGCATGGAGGAAAGCCTTCCTTCTCTCCGGGCCCCACCTGGAGGTTGGCAACCCTGTAATTGGTGGGTGCACGGGGGGGGGGACCAGAAGGTAGCCTGTGTGACTTTTATGGAACGTTTACATGCTTATACTGCACAATGCTATCTACCTACACCATCCATACCCCACCTTTCTCCCCAAGGGGGACCCAAGGCAGCTTACGGCGTTCTCTTCTCCATTTCACCCTCACAACAACCCTGCAGGGCATGTCAGGCTGAGAGTGCGTGACTGACCCGAGCTTACGCAGTGAGCTTCCAGGGCAGAACGGGGGATTTGATCTCCCAGATCCTAGTTCAACACTCGAACCCAGTGATGGCGAACCTTTTAGAGACCGAGTGCCCAGACTGCGACCCAAAACCCACTTATTTATCGCAAAGTGCCAACACGGCCATTTAACCTGAATACTGAGGTTTTACTTTAGAGAAAACAGCCCATACATTAACTTCAGATGATCCAAACAAAGGAAGGAAAGCAATCCCAAATGCTTTCATGTACTTAAAATTATTTGGCAGAGAATTCGACACTTTAACGATGGTCTGGGCCTGGCTGGGGCGATGGCACGCGTGCCCACAGAGAGGGCTCTGAGTGCCACCGCTGGCACCCACGCCATAGGTTCGCCACCACTGCTCTAACCCCTGCTAAGCACCAGTTCTCTGGAGATGGGGAGAAAAATTCGACAGAATCTATACTTTGACGTCGGTGACTTGTGGAGAGAGAGAGAAAGAACTGGGAGGTTTACACAGTGCAAAGAACCACCCATTTCTTCAGGACATCCATTTCAATGTGTGGACCCCCTACAATTAATTATTTTTCCATCTCCAGAGAGAAGTGCGCAACTGGAAAACTATTTCTCCACCAGCCGTCCCGCAACGGCACTGTAAACCGAGGGATTTATTTGTTGTTGTTTTTTAAAAAAAACAATTTTATTAGGATATATCAATAAGTCATATTATATATCACCTTTCACATTGTCATATACCCCTTTCTCCTAACCTCCCCCCCCTTTTGACTTCCCGCAGTGCTCCAACCTCCAGCCCAAATCTTATAGTTTCCCCTTTTTCCTCTCCTTCATTAACGAAATTTTCCAGGTAACATATCTTTTAACTATTATTCTTAATGTCCTTCTATCTTCAATAGTTATCAAAGCAAAATAAATTGTTTTTAATGTCCCAATATTTTTCTAAGTATTCTTTAAAGTCCAGCATTGAGCATATGTCATTCTAGCAGTTGTTATCATATACCACATTACTGTTATCATATACCACATTAAAGTCCGTTTTGCAATGTTGACTTCTTCCATTTTAAGACCCAGAAGTAGCATTTCAGGCTCCTTCTTAATTTTACATTTCATAATTTTCTCCGAGGGATTTATTTATAATGGAGAAGATAACAGATCAAGTTTCATGGTCAGAGGCAACTCATTAGAACTCCCAAATTTGTGGAACAATGGTTTACGGTGTTAGATTACCTGACGCACAATGACACGTTGAAAGAAGTTGTGCGGTCAAAGCAATATTATAGCGTATGAAGCTCATTTCTGAACTGGTCAACATTACCAGATTAATTATTTTCGCCATGTTTTCCTTTCCTTTGTTCAGTTCTCGGTCACTGTTGATTCCTAGGTTTACTTGTAGAACGTATGATACATGTCTGACACTGTATGCTTGTTATGGTAAAATGAAAATGTTAAGTTAAAAAAAAGAGGTGCATCCCTTCTCGCCCTCCCACAACACATAACCCAACTCACAGTTTCTCCAGCAGCTTGAGTTTGCTCTGGACTTGAGACGCCCGGTTGGCATTATAGCGGAAACGGTCGATGAAGACCTAATGAGGGAAGAGAGGACCAGAGTGTCTCAGGCTGAGAGAACGCCTCCCGCGGGGGCTCAGCTTCAAAGACACAGATTAAAAATAAACACGGTTAGGACGGCTGAGCACAGGTGCATCTTTGCTGGTGTTTAATGGGATGCGCTTTCCAAAAAAAGCACACCCTGGCATTCTCCTTTAGTCTTCTAATAGGGACCTAAGATGCATATTGGCAAGCTCTTCAACATCTGTGTGAGAGCCAGTTTGGTGTAGTGGTTAAGTGTGCGGACTCTAAACTTGGGGAACCGGGTTTGATTCCCCACTCCTCCACTTGCACCTGCTGATGTGACCATGGGTCAGTCACAAGCTCTGGCACAGCTGTCCTTGAAAAAGAGCAGTTTGTGTCAGAGTTCTCTCAACCCCACCCACCTCACAGGGTGTCAGTTGTGGGGAGGGGAAGGGGAAGGAGGTTGTAAGCCGCTCTGAGACTCCAAGTGAAGGGCGGGGTATAAATCCAATCTCTTCTTCTTCTCTTCTTCTCTGAGAGCTCTCTCAGCCCCACCCACCTCACAGGGTGTCAGTTGTGGGGAGGGGAAGGGGAAGGAGGTTGTAAGCCGCTCTGAGACTCCAAGTGAAGGGCGGGGGATAAATCCAATCTCTTATCTTCTTCTTCTTCATCATCTGGAGCGACAGGGAGGCTGAGTGACCAAGTCAGAACGTTCTGTCGAAGCTCATCGAATCTCCCTTCGATGTTTCAATGCCAAGATCAGCCCGATGGCGGAAGACTTGGACCTGACTGCGAAAGCTGCCCTAAGAGGATTTCAGAGTTACCTCTAGTGGAAAGCATGCATGCGATGCCTACTGAAATCTCCAAAGACCAGAGGGGCCCTGCTGAATATAACCGGGGATTAGAACTCACCACTCCGCACAGAACTCTTGCAAAGGGGGAGCACGACCAGAGTAACCCCTAATACTTGACACTGGCAGAAAAGCTGGTTGCATCTGGCACAAATTTTTACATAGTTTTCCCCCCCACAAAGGAAGGAGGGATCCCATTTGACCACCAAAGAAGATCACGTTGAGGAGCCATTGGACCAGACTCAATATATTCCCCTTGGCTGTGGTCACAGGCAGATACAAGGGTATCTCCTATGAGGCAAGACTCTGCAGATGTCTCTGCAAAGAACCTGACTCTGTACAGTGCATCCTCTTAAACTGCCCGCTGTACACTCAGCTACGTTTACGCCTCATTAGTCCTCTCCTTCAACTCTCTAAGGTTACAACCAATAGAGGTATTGAATTCTTGCTAGCGGACAAAACCCCCGAAGTTACTGAGCAGGTGGCAGAGTTCCTGGCAAATATACTCAGGGACCGAGAAAAAGAGGAAAGGAAAGAGGGAAGAGGAAAAGAGGCGGAGAGATAAGGAGAGAGAGACAAGTGAGAGAGAGAAGGTGTATCTATGATTCCGCTTCAGATAGATAAGTTTCTTACTGTAACTGTTTTAATTACTCAAGATTACTGCTCCAAACTTTTATCACTTTGTATTATTATTATTATTATTATTATTATTATTATTATTATTATTATTATTATTAATGATACAAATATATTTTGATGGTTTCTGTTTGTTGGCATATGGACTGACTTGTACTGTTATTTTTTTCTTTAAAGCTATTGTTATGCCAATAAAGGTTATTGGAATTGGAAGTCTGTCTAACTAGCTAGGAGGGAGTCAGTAACAAACAGTTATCAGCAGGAGCAGACGGGGGATCCTAACTGAGTCAATCAGGAAACAAGAAGGAGACTATTTGAACATAGTAGGAAGTCCCTAATCCCACTATGCTAACTAGTTGTCCCCTCTGCTGCTCTCTGCAGGAGGTTCTTACTATGATATGCTCCATTGCAATAGATAGCAACATATATAAGCTATGGCCTTTGACTCTTGAACTTAAAGTCTATGCACACCTGGACTTGGCACCCTATCTCCTTCCCAGCCAATCATCAACCTACCTTTATTTCCCCATCACTCTTCAGCTTTCCACCCCCACACACACACCTGCCACTTCTCCCGTGCTCTGAAGCCCTGACTGCTACGTCACATTGGCTGTCATACGGGGGTCACCTCAGCAGCATAAAAGGATACAGAGCCCACCATTTTCTCCAGGGGAACTGATCTCTGCCATGTGGAAAGCAGTTGTAATTCTGAGTAATCTCCAGCCCTCACCTGGAGATTGGACACATTTTACCTCAGAACAGCAAACCTGTTTAGAATGTTAGAGGCAAAAGCCAATCAAGTCGCATATGCAAACGATGTCTGTGTTCCGAGGCAGAGGCCAATGAGGCTGCATATGCAAATAACCTCTGTGTTCTGACTGGCTGTGGGGGGGGGAGAGGATTAGCAAACTGTTTAGAATGTTGGAGGCAGGACTCAGGCAAAGCAGCCAGTGGATAGGGAGACCCTCTGAATGACAGATCAGAGAGCGAACTGATTTTGGAGCGTGTGGAATGTTCTTGAGAAGTGCCACCACCATTCGGCTTTTATTTATAAGGGAGATGATACAAATCACTATACTTTGATGGTTTCCGTTTGTTGGCATATGGGCTGACTTGTACTGTTATCTTTTCTTTAAACCTATTGTTATGCCAATAAAGGTTATTGGAATTGGACCTGCATATGCAACAGCCATGTGGGTTGAGGTCTGTCGTAAGGAGGAGAGAACTGGCACAGCTGAATGAAAAAAACTGGCTCGATCCATCTCACCCCATCTTTATTTTATCTTGCATTAGTTTATTCTGTACTATGAATAGGTATGTCTTGTATTTATGATGCTGTACCCTATGCACGAGTGTTTTAATATATTTTTAACTTTTATTGTAAGCCGCCCTGAGCCTGCCTCCGGCAGGGAGGGCGGAATAAAAATCGAATGAGTGAATGAATGAAAAAATAAATAGCTAGATTTGAGTCCAGTAGACCTTAGAGACCAACAAGGTTTTCAAGGTGTGAGTTTCTGAGAGTCAAAGCTGCATTTGTCAAGATACAAATAGGATACAAATATGTCAAGATACAAATATGGAGCAGAGGTATAGGTAGGAACTCTCAGTCTGGGGCAAGGGATGCTCTGTCTTCTTGGTGCTTGGGGGGGGCGGGGCGGCAACAGTGGGAGGGCTTCTAATGTCCTGGCCCCACTGGTGGACCTCCTGAGGGCACCTGGTATTTCTGGCCACTGTGTGATACAGAGTGTTGGACTGGATGGGCCATTGGCCTGATCCACCATTGGCTTCTCTTATGTTCTTACTAGCAGTAAAGCGCGTTGTGAAAGCAATACAACGAGATCTAGAAAGAGGTTCTGGGGGAGTGCTCTGGCTTTGGGCAAACAGTGTCAATTTGCTGTGGTGACCTCAGCAGGGTATAATGACAGAGTCCACTGTTTTCTCCAGAGGAACTGATCTCTGCTACCTGAAGAGCAGTTGTAATTGTGAGTAATCTGTAGCCCTCACCTGGAGATTGGCAGCAATTGTTACCCAGGACAAAATGGCTGGTTTGGAGGGTGGAGTCTATGGCATTCTACCTGTCTGAGGTCCCACCCCTCTGCAAACCCCACCCTCTCCAGGCTCCACCCCTCAAATCCCCAGGAATTTGTCAGCATGTAGTTGGCAACCCCATCTCCTTCCCAGCTAGCCACCAACCTACCATTATCTGCCCCTTTGACTTCAGCTGACTTCTGCCCTCCCTTCTGCAGAACAGTTGTAATACTGAGTGCTCTCCAGCCCTCACCTGGAGATTGGCAACAATGGTTCCCTATGTGGGACTGACTGGTTTGGAGGGTGGAGTCTATGGCAGTGTACCTGTCTGAGGTCCCACCCCTCCTCAAACCTCACCCTCTTCAGGCTCCATCCCTCAAGTCTCCAGGAATTTCCCATCTGGAGTTGGCAACCCTATCAGGACTGGCCCCAATGTGTTTTCTCCCAAAGGCCAAAGTAGGTGACAGGACCAAGCTTAGTTGCCTACCAACAGGCACTGAGGGGAATGTAGGGTTGCCAGCTCTAAGGAGGGAAATACCTGGAGGTTTGGGGGGTGGATTCTGTAGAGGGCCGGGCGACGGAGGCATCGGCCTTCTGTCGCCCGCCTTGCCCCCCCAATCTCGGCGGGAGATTGGCAACCCTAGGGGAAAGTCAGCTGCACAGCAGGGGGTTGAAGAGAATGGTTTGATGGCTGCTGGGCCAAGATTGGCAACAATAGTTCCCCAGGAGCCCCATCGTAAATGCACCAAACAATTCCTAAAGATTTTCCGAAACACTACTCTGTCGATAAATTGCAACAGTTTGAATTAGCACCAAAGCTTTAAGAGCTCTCCAGCTGGAGACTGGCAACAGCTTGTCTGGAGTGTGGGCAGTATGGCATTGTATCTGTCTGAGGTCCCCCTCTTCCTCCTCCTCCTCAGACCCCACCCTCAGCAGGCTTCATCCCTAAAATATCCTGGAAGTTTCCAACCTGGAGTTGGCAACCCTATGTCATTTCCTGGCAACCATCAGCCAACCTTTATCTGCCTGTCTGTCTTAAGTTTTACAAACCCCCTCCCCCCACACACACAGCCTCTGCCTAGGGAAAGGGCATCATTCTCCTCTCCCCTATGAGGTATGTTATGCAACTGAACATTCCAACTGCCTTGCGGGGGGGGGGGGGTTTGAGGTGTGGAATGGAGTGAAGTCCAATCAGCTTCCATATGCAAATGACCTTGGAACGTTGGGCGGGACTGCACAAAGCAGCCAGTGAACCCAGCCAGTGTCTTCTGAGTGGCAGTTCTTCCGGCCTAACACTAAAGGCGGGCATTTTAGAACGTTGGTCCCCACTATTCAATTATTATAAGGGAGAGATATGGAGCAAGAGCCCATCGGTGGCCATTAGCCACAAGGTATAAACAGCTGCGGTGGCTCAAGTGGTTAAGATGCTGAACTGCAGGCTGTGGAAGGTCGGTAGTTCAGCAGTTCGAGACCCGGGTGCCACATGACGGAGTGAGCTCCCGTCTCTAGTTCCAGCTCCTGCCAACCTAGCAGTCCGAAAGCAAGAAATTGCAAGTAGATAAATAGGTACCACTTCGGTGGGAAGGTAACAGCGTTCCGTGCGCCTTGGTGTTTTAGTCATGCCGGCCACATGACCACGGAAACGTCTTCGGACAGCGCTGGCTCTTCGGCTTGGAAACGGAGATGAGCGCCGCAGTTCTAGAGTCAGATTTGGCTGGCTTTCGAGCAAGGGAACCTTTACCTTTATAAATAGGAACTCTCGGTCTGGGGCAAGTGATGCTCTGTATTCTTGGTACTTGGGGGTGGGCAACAGTGGGAGGGCTTCTAGTGTCCTGGCCCCACTGCTGGACCTCCTGATGGCACCTGGTATTTCTGGCCACTGTGTGGCAGAGTGTTGGACTGGATGGGCTACTGGTTTGATCCAGCATTGGCTTCTCTTACGTTCTTATGAATGGGGGGGACAGGGAGCTGCTCTTGTTGGCAGCTGAGGATAGGACTTGCAATAATGGGTTTAAATATGGGTGGAAGGGTACAGCTGGATATTAGGGGGAAACTTTGTTACGGTAGGAGTAGCTCAGCAGTGTCTAGGGCGGGTGTGAGCTGATCCCTCCCTGGCAGCCTTCAAGCAGTGGCTGGACGAACACTTGCCAGGGACGCTCTAGGCTGACCCTGCATTGAGCAAAGGGATGGACTAGATGTCCTCTATGGACCCTTCCAGCTCTGTGATTCAATAAGGACTCCGGGTTCTCCACTCCTGCTTGTTATCTGATGAAGGGAGGTTTGAGTCTCAAAAGGCTCATTCTTCTAAGGTGCAAATGGACAGAAATCGAGCTCTATGTCTGCTGACCGACACGGCTACCCTCTGGAAGCATCGTACCCCGCACAGGTTCTCTTCATTTGCTTAATTTATACCAGTCACAGGCAATGTTCCCTCTAAGCTGTGGAGTCTTGTGAGCAAAAATTCTACTTTGTGAGCTACTGGCATTAACGTTGTGAGCGAGCGACTTGGCTACTGCATAAATGAGTTTGCTCTGGAGCCGTCCTTCCTGAGCTAAGACAAAAATGTGTGAGCCAGAGGCTAAAAAACTGTGAGCTAGCTCACACTAACTCAGCTTAGAAGGAACACTGGTCACAGGACAGATCCTTTTTCTTAAGCACAGAATCTGGTCTACCCTCATGCAGAATTTTATTTCTTCCCTCTGATGCGCCCTGCGAGGGGGACGCCCACGATCCAAACGGAATCCATCAGACACGTTCTTCGCATTTGCTCGCCTGATGGGCTGTGTTTGCAAGAGCCCAGAGACCCGCTCCCCCGTACCTGGATGTGCTCGCGGTACTGCTGCTGGGCCTCGTATTCGCGCTGCTGGTTCTTCAGCCTCTCCTCCTTGATCTTCATGAAGTTCTCAAAGTCGCCGCGGTAACTGTCGAGCCGCTGGGAGTGCAGGTGGATGACGTCGGTGGCCACGGCGTTCAGGAAGTTCCGGTCGTGGGACACCACCAGGATGGTAGATTGCCAAGTCTGGCAAGAAGAAGAAGAAGGGAAGAGATTGGATTTATACCCTGCCCTTCACTACCCAAAGGTGTCTCAGAGCGGCTTACAGACTGCTTTCCCTTCCCCTCCCCACAACAGACACCCTGTGAGGGAGGTGGGGCTGAGAGAGCTCTGACAGAAACTGCTCTTTTTCAAGAACAGCTCTGACAGAACTATGGCTTGCCCAAGGTCATCCAGCAGGTGCAAGTGGAGGACAGGGGAATCAAACCCGGTTCTCCCAGATTAGAGTCCGTGCTTCTAACCACTAGAAGAGAAGAAGAAGAGATTGGATTGATACCCCGCACTTCACTACCCGAAGGAGTCACAGAGCGGCTTAGAAACTCCTTTCCCTTCCCCTCCCCACAACAGACACCCTGTGATGGAGGTGGGGCTGAGAGAGCTCTGACGGAAACTGCTTTTCTTCAAGAACAGCTCTGAGAGAACTATGGCTTGCCCAAGGTCATCCAGCAGGTGCAAGTAGAGGAGTGGGGAATCAAACCCTGTTCTCCCAGATTAGAGTCCGCGCACTTAACCACTACAGACGTTGGCTGGAGCGCAGCTACGGCTCAGCCTTATTATTTCATCAGACCCTCCTTTCTTCACAACACTTATTATCTGCCTTTCCACTGTGTAGAACTCAAGGTGGCTTACGATGGAAATAAAACAATGGTTTCTCTGCAGTGCCATGGCCCTATGGCCTGATAAATGATATGATGAATTAGGTTTCTCTTTATGATGATACTTTGTGATGTTACTTGGCAATTTTAATTTGACTCTGTGTGTACTTAGATTACTGTATTTTTATTTATATGCCAATAAAAGGCTTTGGATTGGATTGGTTACGAAAACACATAAAAGACCACAATTTAAAATCTCTGCTCACAACCCCCCCCCCCCAGTTAATCAAATGCAGTCCTGAACAATGTTCCCTCTAAGCTGTGGAGTTTTGTGAGCCAAACTTCTGCGTTGTGAGCTCCTGGCATTAAAATCGTGAGCAAGAGATTTGGCTGCTGCTGAACTTTTGGTGAACTTTGGCACTTACCTTCCCCAATTATCGTGTGGCCCTAGTTAGGAGTATTAAATAAGCCATGTAAACCGCTCAGAGCCTCCGGGATAGAGCGGTATAGAAATCGAAAGTTAAATAAATAAATAAAATAAATAAATTAGTTTGCTCTGCAGCCACACTTCCTGAGCTAAGACAAAAACCTGTGAGCTGGAGGCTAAAAAACTGTAAGCTAGCTCACACTAACTCAGCTCAGCGGGAAATACTGGTCCTAAATAAAACTGTCTTCCGCTGCCTCCTAAAGATCGAGAGTGAGGAGGCCAGACACACCTCCTCGGGGCGGTTGGTGGGGCCGCCACGAAAAAGCCCCCCTCTCACGTCCCCACCAGACAAGCTTCTCTGATTGGTGGGACAGTAAGGAGGGCCTCTCGGTTTGATTTCAATTCGCTGGCAGGAACCTATGGGAGAAGGGAGTCCTTCAGATACCCCAGCCCCAGGCCACTTGTCAGCTATGCTGCTGCCGTGGCAGGTGGTGTTGGTGGTGGGGAAGGGCTGATGAATAGTCTGTACTCTGTTGGAATCTTAACTTCCGTTTTTCCTAGCCTCGTCTTATCTGCTAGCTCAGGCCTGTGACCTTGGTACCATGCTACCGATGCTTCTGCTGGGAACGCAGACCCGTTAGCTTAGGCGGGCTCCGGCCTAATTCCTGATTGGCACAGACCCATCAGGGGACCCCGGTTTGAAGTGTGTATGCCTTTCCATCCTGCTCGTTTGCAATCAGTTCTGACACTGTATGCAGGGGTCATTTAGCAGAAAAAGAGGTGCAGGAGCTCATTAGCATAACTTATTTGCATATGCCACACACCCCTGACATCACCAGAAGTGTGTCAGAAGGCAACACCCACCACTCAGGCTGCACTGGACTGTTTTGGATTGCTAGCTATTGCGGGG
>NW_015161411.1:1431258-1457320 GCF_001447785.1 Gekko japonicus
CAGATCTGTCCTCGCAGAGGAGGGAGAGCTTGTACCTGAATAAAACTTGGTCTTAAAGGTGCCACTGGACTGTTTTGGACCGGGGGGCGGTGTCTCTGCAACTTACCTGTCTGCTTCTTACTCTGACTGAGGGCTGCTGGGAGCAGGGGGTGGGGCTTGTTGCATGTGCCCGCCCCCTGGGCTCTTTACTGCCGGAGGTGTGCTCCTGCAGGAAATGACCCCTGACTGTATGCATGCACAGATGACCTACCTTTATTGTACTCAATAAACTTGAACCTTCTGAAGGAACATTGTTGAGAACTGATTGCTGCGGGACTCTGACGCCACGTAGGGCTTTAAAGGACAAAACCCACACATTAAATTGGGCTGGAATCGGAGGGGGGAACCCTCCTATGAGCTTGGAAGTTTTTTTTTTTTTTTGCTTTCCACCGCTGCACAGACCTGCAGATAGTTCTCCAGCCAGATGATCGCCTTCACGTCCAGCATGTTGGTCGGCTCTGGAAATGAACACAACGGACGTTTTTGGGCAAGGGATTCAGTAGTTATGTTTATTTATTTATTTATTTTGGGATTTATACCCAAGCGACTCATGGCGGCTAACAAGCGGCAATGCCGGATTAAAACGATAAAATACAGTAAAACAATATTACATACATAATAAAAATTTGGTGCTCTAATGTTCTATGTAATCTATATAAAATCCCCAAGATGTGCAGTATCCCACATTGACAGCCAGCGGTATTATATGGCGTGGGCACCAGGAATGGTATTTTCCCCATCTCCGCCAGGCGAAATCCACCCCCCCCCAGTAATAGGGGTAGATGGTAGGATCGTATCACAGTGGTGGAATAGTGGCGGCGGCGGCTCCTACTCAAAGGCCTGGCAGAAGAGCTCCGTCGGGCCGGCCCTGCGGAACTGTATAAGGTCCCGCAGGGCCCGGATCTCCACCGGGAGTTTGTTCCACCAGGTAGGAGCCGCCATCGAAAACGCCCTGGTCTTAGTTTGGGCAAACTTAACGTCTCGGGGGCCTGGAACTTCCAGGAGGTGGAGACTTCCCGATCGTAGTGCTCTTGAGGGAACATACGGGAGGAGGCTGTCCCTTAGGTAAGCCGGACCTTGGCCATTCAGGGCTTTAAAGGTAAGAACCAGCACTTTGAAGCGAATCCGGTATGCTATCGGCAGCCAGTGCAGCGCTTGCAGCACCGGCTGGATGTGGTCTCGCCTAGAGAGGCCCATCAACAGCCTAGCTGCAGCATTCTGCACTAGTTAAGGAAAGATGACAATTAAAAACATGGAAGACGAGTGGGGGGACATGCGGCAGTGGGGATCGTAAAGTGTATGGGATGCATGCGCAGATCCTGGGTTCAAACCCACATGACCCTCCATTTAAAGGAACTCAAGTGGCAGGAACTTGGGAAACCCTCCGGCTGACATCTCGGAGAGCCGCTGCTGGGTTTAATAGGCTGCACTGGGCTAGACGGACCAATGAATTGAAAACCTGATGGATGGGGATGCTTGCATTTCAGGCCTTGCTGATTGCTGTACTCGGGGCCAGTGTGGAATTTCACCGCAATGAACTCAGGCTAGACTGCCAGGTAGATGGGAGTAGAAAATCAACACGTAGGCTCAACCAACGTGTGCAAGGCCACCTGTAAGTTTCGAAGCTGAATATCGAACGGGGGGGAGGGAAGGTTGGCTCCAGACTCAACTGGCAATTTCCCCCTTCCTGCTGCACACCCTCCTCATGTCATTCCTCGGGGGGGGGGGTCCCCTCTTCCCCAGGAGTAGCCTTTCATGGAGATCAGCGGGCTGCAGCGGGAAGCAGGGAAATGCCATTCTGCCATCGAGACGTTCCGTGTGGATCCAGCCCAAAGTCTCTGCATCTAACACAGTAGATGTTACTAGGGCTGACCAAGGGAATTGGTTGAACCAACGGGTGGAAATTAAATCAGAAGAGTTTTCGGCTAAACATTAGGAAGAACTTTCTGACAGTGCGAGCAGCTCCTCAGTGGAACAGGCTTCCTCGGGAGGTGGTAGGCTCTCCTCCTTCGGAGGGGTTCAAACAGAGGCTAGATATCCATCTGACAGCAATGCGGATTCTGTGAACCGAGGCAGATCATGAGAGGGAGGGCAGGAAGGGCCGCCTCAGTGCTTAGTTCTCGTGGCCCTTCCTTACACGCCCAGGGAAATGCCGATCGCCACTTTGGGGTCAGGAAGCCATTTTCCTCCAGGCCAGTTTGACCGGGGATCCTGGAAGCTTTTTTGACATCTTCCGGGCATGGAACAGGGGTCACTGGGGGTGCGGGGGGGAGGTATTTGTAAATTTCCTGCATTGTGCATGGGGTTGGACTAGATGACCCTCTAGGTCCCTTCCAACCCTACGATTCTATGAATTTACCGACCAGCGGATTGCACAGATCAGTGGTCTTCAAACCCAGTCAGGTAACAGTGCACCTGCAGAGTTAACATTTTCTGATGCTCTTCGGAAGGACCTGGTTCGCAGACAGTACGGGGGTCATGGCCCCTATCGCTCTTTGGATGCATTTCTGGGGAAAGCAGCAGGCTGGCGAGATGAGGTCACAGCGAAGAAGGGGCTTCCTCCTCGACTCTGACCCTTGGGTTTTGT
Organism: Gekko japonicus; assembly: GCF_001447785.1. Taxonomy (NCBI): domain Eukaryota; kingdom Metazoa; phylum Chordata; class Lepidosauria; order Squamata; family Gekkonidae; genus Gekko; species Gekko japonicus. The sequence goes on from NW_015161411.1 coordinate 1,433,885, forward strand.
TCCTCGCTTTGGAACACCTCCTGGTGCTTAGTTCACATCTCCTATCCTCACCTCTTTGGGACTGATGCGCAAGACCCTGGTCCCGAAATTCCAGAGATCATAATTCTGGCTTCCCCTACCTTATGATGAGCCTTTGCAGCTGTGATCGAGGTGGGTGGTCATGGCCCCTATCGCTCTTTGGACGCATTTCTGGGGAAAGCAGCAGGCCGGCGAGATGAGGTCACAGCGAAGAAGGGGCTTCCTCCTCGACTCTGACCCTTGGGTTTGCTCCTCGCTTTGGAACACCTCCCGGTGCTTAGTTCACACTTCCTATCCTCACCTCTTTGGGACTGCTGCCCAAGACCCTGGTCCCGAAATGCCAGAGATCATAATTCTGGCTTCCCCTACCTTATGATGAGCCTTTGCAGCTGTGATCGAGGTGGGTGGGGGACCCTAATGTCACACGCCTGCAACTCAGCGAGCACCTGCTCAGGAAAGTCTGGACCACTGGCGCAATTTGATCCGTCTGGGGCTGATGGGTGGATAAGGCGTAACCTAAATGGATTATGCTATGCTCATTTCCTAGACAGAGGCATCCACGTCAGATTCTGGGGCTTCTTCAGTGAGTCATAAGAACATAAGAGACGCCAATGTTGGATCAGGCCAAAGGCCCATCCAGTCCAACACTCTGTGTCACACAGTGGCCAAAAAGACCAGGTGCCATCAGGAGGTCCACCAGTGGGGCCAGAACCCCAGAAGCCCTCCCACTGTTGCTACTCAAGCGCCAAGAAATACAGAGCATCGCTGCCCCAGACATAAGAACATAAGAGAAGCCATGTTGGATCAGGAAAATGGCCCATCCAGTCCAATGCTCTGTGCCACACAGTGGCCAAAACCCAGGGGCCATCAGGAGGTCCACCAGCGGGGCCAGAACTCCAGAAGCCCTCCCACTCTTGCCCCCCAAGCAGCAAGAATACAGAGCATCACTTGCCCCAGACATAAGAACATAAGAGAAGCCATGTTGGATCAGAACAATGGCCCATCCAGTCCAAAGCTCTGTGCCACACAGTGGCCAAAAAGACCAGGTGCCATCAGGAGGTCCACCAGTGGGGCCAGGACATTAGAAGCCCTCCGACTGTTGAACCCCCCAAGCACCAAGAAGACAGAGCATCACTTGCCCCAGAGTCCCTATCTATACCATGTGGCTAAGAGCCACTGATGGACCTCTGCTCCAGGACGGACTTGCTGCTCCCAGTATTCTGAGATAAGAACATAGGAGAAGCCGTGTTGGATCAGGCCAGTGGCCCATCCAGTATGACACTCCGTCTCACATAGTGGCCAAAAACCCAGGTGTCAGCAGGGAGTCCACCAGCAGGGCCAGAAATCCAGAAGCCCTCCCACTGTTGCTCCTCAAGCGCCAAGACTACAGTGCATCCCTTGCCCCAGACAGAGTGTTCCATCTATACCTGGTGGCTAATAGCCACTGGTGGACCTCTGCTCCATATGTTTATCCAGTCCCCTCTTGAAGCTGCCAATGGTTGTAGCTGCCACCACCACCACTTCTTGTAGCAGTGAATTACACCTGTTCATTACTCTTTGGGTGAAGAAGGATTCTGTTTATCTAGACTTCCAGATGCATGCTCGCACACGGCGTACGTGGACCTTAACCACAAGTTGAATATGTATTCCACAAAGCCCCGAAGAACACAGTAAATCATATATGTGCATTAATAGACCGTAGAGCTCATACAAGCCGGATAACCCCTGCCCGCTTTCAATGGTACTCTTAAGGGGCATACCAGGGATGCTAATTTGCAACGGTGCACAATCATGTACAAACTGAACCAAGGAGTCAAGCATTCTTGACTGTCTCAGTTCAGACCCCCCCTGCCAGGCTTTAGAGGATCAGGAACACGCTGATGGGGTGTCTTTCTCCCCTGCTCGGTGCAGATTCCATTCTTCGTTCCTAGAACGCCCTGACCAGAAATTGTCATGGCGACGGACATTCCAAATGTGGCTCGCTCAGTTCAGACACTGCAGCAAATTCTGGCAGGGAATTTACATGGGAGAGAAGGGGAGTGCAAACCACCAGCATGCTCCCTGTCTTCCAAATCTGAGTTGGAGAACCCTCGGAAATGAGCCTGTGGGCTATCGCTCTGGCCCCTCCCTCCCTCCCTCCTGACATGCGACCCGGAAAGACTTACCATCAAGCAGTAAGAGGTCAGGCCTGATGATGTTGCAGCCGGCCGGAGGAGGGGTGGAGGAGAGGAAAAGAGAGCATTAATGTGGAGCCTCAGGATGAAGTCTGCTAGAAAAGCTCGTACGGTGGCTCTTGTGAGTCAAGAGACAGGGCAATATTTAGACCAGGCCCACAGCTACGGTGGGGCTTTTTAAAGGCACAGCCCCACAAGAATTTCTACTTTTTTCAATCATTTTAACATTCTGAAAAGGCATGCCGCTCCTTTAAGCAGAGTGGGGTGCTGTAGTTGACTAATTCCCGCACTGAGCAAGGGGGTTGGAGTAGGTGACCTCTAGGATCCCTTCTAACTCTGTGTCAAAAATCTGGTCTCCTTTAAGAGAGTTTTTCTGCCTAAGTGTTAGCTTTTTTGACTATAGAAGTCATCACCCCCACCTGCCGGCTTGTTCTCAGAACTGTGGCTTCGGCTGGCAGAAGAGATTAACTTGCAGCAGCTGAAAACAGTCATGTAAAGTGGTTGACAGCTTATAGTTTAGAGATCTATCCTGGTTACAACTTTCTATTGGCTAAATGGCTTCTCTTTCTGCACTGATAACTTCACCCCACCAGAAAAAAAATTGCCCACAAGCCACAAAATCCTGGCTGTGGGCCTAATTTTGACTCCTTCCCAAAGAGGACGCTGACTGCCACCCCATCCAATATCAGCCAATTTTGCTGGGAGGTTCAAAAAGTGACCTCTCTTGGCAATTCCCACCTCAGCTAAGCATTTACGTAGTTTTATCTCCGGAAGTTCTAGAATCTGGTGGTTAAGAAATGCCAAATTCAGTAACTCAAGCAATTAAAATTATGTAAATCGGAAATAAACACCCTCCACGACCCTTCCTTACACACATATTTTACTGCACGTCAATGTAATTTCTGGATACAACCGCGATGTGGCAAAATCAACAAGACGTACCTGGCAAAAAGGGCACGCGCTAAAGCCAGCCTCATTCTCCAGCCTCCTGAGAACTCTCTGGGGAGAAAGGAACATACATGGGTGGCATCAGATACCCCCCCACGTCAAGTGCACCCCAGTGAGCCTACAGGTACGGCAGGCGACCTTATGGTGGAAGGTCTGCCATCCCAGTTGTTCCACAAGGTAATGTACAAGGGAGAAGAGTCCCAGTTTCTTCTCGGCTGGGAAGCATCCCCCGCCCGCCTCGATCACAGCTGGAAAGGTTCGGCCTAAGGTAGGAGGAAGCCACCTACTTGGTTGTCTGCTGCTGCATCTTTGCGCTGAACCCCAGGCCAGCCAGAATGACAGACGCTCTGCAGAAGGGAGGGAAGGAGAGGGGAGATCAGCGAACGGAGGGCACGCTGGAAGAAAGACGTAGCAGGTCTTGCCCGATAATGCACTGGACAGAGGCTGTTCTGAATACGGCTGTGTGAAGCCCTCCTTATAGGGAAGAACTAGTTTCCCTTTAAAAGTGCTCTTTATTTTGTTTAACCGGGTATTTTCTGCTGCCACCAAGGAATTTTTAAGGATTTCCAAACCTTTATGCTTTTTCTGTTGCTCTTACTAATTTTGTAGACCGTGGTCCTGGGAAGTATTCCATTCAGAGCTGGTATAAACTTGGATGGAAGAGGATTTGTTGAAATAAGTACTACATAAGTGGGTGGTTAAAATGTAACTAGGAATATGTAAATGATGAACAACTGATTTGGTATCATACAGAATTTTATCCCTCTCTGACAGGGATCTTTTCTTTGCAAGGTTGTAACAACTGTTTATCTCAATGCCATATATGTTCACTGTTTCACTCCAGTTTGTTATGACACTCAGACTTTCCTATAACTTTTCTTCAATCAAACTTTCCTTTAGCTTATCCTTTACACTCAGCTCTCAGCTCTCTTTCTCTTTCTGACCCCGCAACATCAACTGTCAACTTCTAACTGATTCCCCCAACTCCTGACGGACACACCTACGCATCCACCCAGATTCACTTCTAAAACCCCTCCCCCTCTCTGTCAACCACCAATCATATCACACTTGCATCTCTCAACCACTCTAGTCTACCTACCACAGCCATGCAACCAAACTTTTAAAGAGACACACACACACACACTCAAACAAGGAATCATTACAGGCTGCATAACTTAAGAAGACGTTTTAAAGGAACTTGACCTGGCATGTCTCTCCCCTGCTTCTGAAAATCATAGCTTGGGGTCCCCAACGTGGTGCCCGCCAACACCTTTCCCTGGTGCCTGCGGAGTGGCCTTAGAAAGTGGGCAGGGCCACAGAGCTGTCACTGGGGATCTGATTGGCTCTACAAATTGGGAGGGGGGGAAGGCTGCTTTGGCGGCAGCTATCACCACCACACAAGGATCTTCGCTGGGTGACTCAAGGTAAGCTCGGTGCACGGGGAAAAATACTGTACGACAGTATGTTAATTTAAAAAGGCATTCTGTTAAACAGAGCTTCTGCTTGAAAGGCTGGAGATACACCGTTAGAGCTGTGTATAACCTCAGTTTCGTGTAGTGGTTAGGAGTGTGGACTCTAATCTGGGAGAACCGGGTTTGATTCCCCCACTCCTCCACATGCAGCTCCCAGTGCGACCTTGGGTCAATCTCGAGTTCTCTCAGAGCTGTTCTCTCAAGGGGAGTCCTCGAAAGAGCTCTCTCAGCCCCACCTACCTCCCAGGGTGTCTGTTTCACATAAATAAAATTCACATAAATTCATTTAAAGCAGTTCAAATACAATAACAATACCGATGCAAATAAAATCATAAAATCCTAAAGTGCCGGCGGTAATTCATACATACATTACTTGACGTGGCGTGCAAAAGAATGCATACAAATAGACAGTTTCCCCGCGCGGTGCTCTCCCTAAATCACATGGTGGCAAAGGCCAAATATCAAAAACTAGGGCCAGGATCTAAAGCCACGATTGTTGGTGGTAGTCGTGCAGGCAGTTCCTTAGTTGAAAGCCTGGTGGAAGAGCTCCGTCTTGCGGGCCCTGCGGAACTGTAGAAGATCCTGCAGGGCCCTGATCTCTTCCGGGAACTCATTCCACCAGTATAGAGCTGCCACTGAAAAGGCCCTGGTAATAGCGAGTTTGGCATCCTTGGGGCCCGGGAGGCTCAGTCGGTTCACCTGTCCCTACCGAAGGAAGCCTCATCTCACCTTGCAGGGGCCTTGTCTGCCTCAATCTCCTCCAGTCGGGCATAGATTTCGGACAGCCGGGAGCCTTCGGTGCCGTCTCCCCTGAAACGGGACACAAGAACAGCATGGCAGCAGGCTGTTGGCAAGGGGGGTCGGCTCCGCATTGGATGCCCGGGGACCAAAGTCTTACCTTCCGGAGTTGACCTGGGCCGTCAGCGCCTTCTCTTCCTTCAGCAGGCTTTCCCGGGTGGTGTCGCACTCCAGCACGCTCTGCAGGGCTGGCGTGTCGTCACCCGCCACTTCCTGCTCCACGTGGAGGATGCTGATGTGCGAGGGGATCCGCAGGTTGCGGCTGGCGATCATCTTCAGCAAGGTGGTCTTGCCCAGCCCGTTCCGGCCCACCAGCCCGTACCGCCGGCCGTAGGCCAGGTTCAGCTCCGCGCCCGTGAGGAGGACGCTGAAACGAGAGAACGGGGGTCTCGGCTACCAACCTGGCCTGAAAGATATGCCGCCCTCCCACCTTGCTATGAGGTCTCCTGGGGAAAGAGCCTGTGGTTTGGCGGGCGAGCACCCGCTTGGCGTGCAGAAGGTCCCGGGTTCTCTCCTTGGGATCTGCAGCAGTTAGAGAAAGATCTTGCTGTATTCGGGACCCCGGAGAGCCACTGCTGGTCAGAGCAGACAGCGCTGAGCTAGATGGACCCATGTGGACCCATCTGGCTCTGGAGAAAGCATCCTTGTACATGTTGGGCAGTAAGTGAAGGGCAGACAAAAGGAAATACTTCTCTAAACAGCAAGGGATTGAAATGTGGAATTTGCTACCAGAGGATGTCCTGATGACCATGGACATAGACAGCCTTAAAGGGGAATTAGACAGATTCTTGGAGGAGAGGTCTATCAGTGGCTACTAGCCACGGTGACTGAGGGGAGCCTCCACATTCAGAGGCACTAATCCTCTGAATCCCAGAGCCAGGAGGCAACATCGGGGGGAAGGCCTCAGCCTCTCTGCCCTGTTGCTGGCCCTCCAGAGGAACTGGTTGGCCACTGTGTGAGACAGGATGCTGGGCTAGATGGGCCACCGGTCTGATCCAGCAGGGTTCTTCTCATGTTTGCCTAAAAATCAACTGCGGAGAAGCCCACGATACTGGCCAGGAGTCTTGCTGAAGCCATGTGCCCGAAGACATCTTGTGGGTCGATTTACGGCTCAGCTACCAAGGAACAGCTTGCCTAAAAAGCCTCTTCTCCGCTTTTTAATCCCGCTCACAAGCAGCAGGAGGGCTAAGAGCCGATTGCAGCCCTGGGACCCTCCTTCCCATGTGGACCCAACTGCCCCTGGAACAAAACCCGTCAACCACGCCACGTGGGCCCAATAGACTTCCAACCGCTTCTCCCGGACGCTCCTGCCCACAAGTCTCCCCCCCCCTCCACTGGCCCGCAAAGGACTCACCGCTCACCGAAGGACACGTCAAAGTTCTCAATGCGGACATCGTAGGACTTGTTCTTGCCCGAGGTTTCCAGGCGGGTCTCCTTCTTGCTGGCAGCTTGGCTGGCGGATGCCTCCTCAAGCACTCTGCCACCCAGGGGGGCAAAAAAGAGGAGGCCATTAATGCAGAAGGAAGCAAAAGCACCTTCCTCGAGCCACAGAGTAACGCAGCTTCCCAGTGCAAAGTAATGTTTAAATTAGGTCTAGTTCTCAGTGAGGTGGTAAACGTAATATTTTAGGACGTGCATGACCAGGTAGGCTTGCTGTTTGCCCGCTAGCAGTGGGCAATCCCCCACCTGCAATAATTTGAGGCACTGAAAGGGGGGGGGAAGGGGGGGAACTGGTATTGACGATGATGTTCTAGGAATTTCCCCAGTCTCTATGGTCTTTACCATAGAGGTCAGAAGAAATTCTCAGCATCACCCAGAAATGTATTTAGTTTATTTATTTATTTTTGACATCTCTACCCCGCCCTCTTGCAAACTCCACCCACTCCAGGCACTGCCCCCCCCAAAAAAATCTCCCAGGATTCCTTGATAAAGGGATGGGAACCCTATGATTGGGCTGCAGCTCTTTCCAAAAAAACTACAATGCTGGCTTTCTACATGCAGGGAATGTGTTTGTATGGAAAAGCATTCAATGAGGTCAGCCTTTCACCTCCCGCCTGAAGCCACACTGCCCAGGTGCAAGTCCCCATCTCAGCGACAAGCAGCTGTCAGAAATAACTTTTTCACTACTTTAACATTGTATTTCTGGGATCACTTTAAGTAGGGGTTTCTATTACTTCCCAGTGGTAGAAAGAAACACATCCCAAGCAATGCTCCCTCTAAGCTGCGGAATCTTGTGGGCGAGCGATCTGGCTCCTGCATCAATTAGTGTGCTCTGGAGCCGTCCTTCCTGAGCGAAGACAAAAAAAATCTGTGAGCTGGAGGCTAAAAAACTGTGAGCTGGCTCACACTCACTCAGCTTAGAGGGGACGCTGATCCCAAGTCCGGCAGGCCCAATTCATGCAGAAAATGCTCATAATGACTGGAAGGCAAAGGCCAAGCATTGCTAGTGGATACCAGCGAGGAGGAACGGCAATGTGCTTTGGGACTACCCGGTGATAAAAAAAGGTAAATTCCCTTGCTCAAAAGCCAGTCGAGTCAGACTCTAGGGTTGCGGTGCTCATCTCCGTTTCAAAGCCAAAGAGCCAGCGCTGTCCGAAGACGTTTCCGTGGTCATGTGGCCGGCATGACTAAACACCAAGGCGCACGGAACGCTGTCACTTTCCCACCGAAGTGGTACCTATTTATCTACTTGCAATTTCTTGCTTTCGAACTGCTAGGTTGGCAGGAGCTGGAACTAGAGATGGGAGCTCACTCTGTCATGCGGCACACTCGGGTCTCAAACTGCTGAACTACTGACCTTCCACAGCCTGCAGTTCAGCGTCTTAACCACTTGAGCCACTGCAGCTCCTACCCAGTGATAGATTGCGGGAAAAAGTAGTCAATCTCAAGGTAGGGGCCAAGAACAGTAATCACGGCCAGTGTTCCCTCTAAGCTGTGGAGTCTTGTGAGCAAAAATTCTACTTTGTGAGCGGCTGGCCTTAAAGCTGTGAGCGAGCGAGTCGGCTTCTGCATCAATCAGTTTGCTCTGGAGCCGTCTTTCCTGAGATGAGATAAAAATGTGTGAGCCAGAGGCTAAGAAACTGTGAGCTAGCTCACACTCACTCAGCTTAAAGGGAACACTGGCCACGGCCGTATCTAGAAGTCAGCCTCTTTCTTTATGACTTAGCATGATATTTACAGCCTATTACCAGGCTGAAAAAGGCCCACAGTCAACCTCCACTTGCCATCTCTGCCGCAGTCATTACCAACATCATCCACTTCCGATAAGAGGAACCAAGGATTCCCGTGGGTGGCCAATCAAGCAATTCATCTCTATCAGCAGGCAGAGGAGACAGCTCTCGATTATCTATTGTGCTGACTAAGTGCAATTTGTTTGTTGAACTTTGATTGGTTGGCCATTTTGGGCTTACTAACGGAAAGGCAGGACCGGAGGCAAATAAATAATCCTCGACAGGAATGCGGATGAATGAACAGGGCAGGCAAGCAGCTGTCCCGGAAAAGGATCCTCCAAAGTCCAATGATTCTGGGGATCATATTTTTGTATTCAGGACCATTTGGTAAGTAACGTGACGCGGAGGAGGAGAAGAAGAGATTGGATTTATACCCCGCCCTTCACTACCCGAAGGAGTCTCAGAGCGGCTTACAATCTCCTTTTGCTTCCCCTCCCCACAACAGACACCCCGTGAGGTCGGTGGGGCTGAGAGAGCTCTTTTGAGAATGGCCCTTGAGAGAACAGCTCTGAGAGAACTTGTGACTGACTCAAGGTCACTCCAGCAGCTGCATGTGGAGGAGTGGGGGAATCAAACCCGGTTCTCCCAGATTAGAGTCCGCGCTCCTAACCACTACGCCAAACTGGCTCTCAGAGGGGACAGAGGGGGTTGAAGCAAGAAAGGGCTTTTATTGAGGTGCTAAATATGGCTTCAGTTGTGTCTGGGCCTTAGAGAACAAGAAACACTTTTATCTGGGCAGGATATTTTGGCCACGGAACAAGACTCAGATTCTCCTCCTGTAAATGGCACGTTCGTATTTTGCACACTTAAGGCCACTTTGAACACACATGTGGATCACTTGGTTTCTCATCGCCTATGTGAGATTGTGTTTGTGCAAGCCAACAGATCCCACTGAGAAACAGTGGGACTGAGAGGGTATGAAAATTGAGTCTGTGATGGTCTGTTCACAAATGTAAGTGCGTGGACTCTAATCTGGGAGAACCGTGTTTGATTCTCCAATTCTCCACTTGCACCTGCTGGATGACCTTGGGCAAGCCGCAGTTCTTATAAGAGCTGTGCTCGAAAAAGAGCAGTTTCTGTCAGAGCTCTTTCGGCCCCACCTACCTCACAGGCAACGTTCCCTCTAAGCTGTGGAGCCTTGTGTGCAAAAATTCCACTTTCTGAGCTACTGGCATTAAAGTTGTGAGCGAGCGATTTGGCTACTGCATAAATTACTTTGCCCTGGAGCCATCCTTCCTGAGCTAAGACAAAAATGTGTGAGCTGGAGGCTAAAAAACTGTGAGCTAGCTCACACTAACTCAGCTTAGAGGGAACACTGCTCACAGGGTGTCTGTTGTGGGGTGGGGAAGGGAAAAGGAGTTTGTAAGCCGCTCTGAGACTCCCTTGGGCAGTGAAGGGCGGGGTATAAATCCAATCCCTTCTCTTCTTGTTCTTCACCTGACTATGCGATCACCAAGCCATGAGCATGCATGTGTGAAGAAGCAGCCCTTGCCATTAAGAACTGCTGGTACTGAGATTTAGGTGAGCAGTTGTGTTGGTCTGAAGCAGCAGAATGAAGTTTGAGTCTGGTGAGCAAAAATCCTGCTTGGTGAACCATTGGCATTAAAGTTGTGAGCGAGCGATTGGGCCACTGCATAAATTAGTTTGCTCTGGAGCCCTCCCTTCCTGAGCTAAGACAGAAATGTGTGAGCCGGAGGCTAAAAAACCGTGAGCTGGCTCACACTCACTCAACTTAGAGGGAACATTAGTGGCACCTTTAAGACCAACAAAGTTTTATTCAAGGTATGAGCTTCCGTGTGCAGGCACGCTGAATAAATCTTTGTTGGATTGAAAGGTGCCGCTGGACTTGAACTTTGTGCTGCTGGGATTTACTTCCTTTAAACCCCACCTTTCTCCCCAATGGGGACCCAAAGCAGCTCACGTCATTCTCCATTTTATCCCCACTAACAGCCACGCGAGGGAGGTCACGCTCAGAGTGTGCGGCTGGCCCACGGTTCCCCAGCAGCCTTCCAAGGCAGAACGGGGATTCGAACCCAAGACTCCCAAATCCCAGTCTGGCACTTTAACCACTACACTACATTGGCTCCAGGTTTCAGATGAAAGCAGATTGCCGATCCCCTCCCCACCCCAAGAGAAGTACCTGTTCCAGACAATGAGAGCTTGCCCAGGGGTTTGGTGTGAAAAAGGACCACAGAATAAATGTCTCTTTTTATGGTTTGCTGACGGGTGTACTGCCACCACGGCATCTGTGCCAGATCTTCCCTGCCCAAACCGTGTCTCTCTCCAGGGCACGACCACTGGGTCTGCAGTCCCTCCACACGGTCTACCAATCCCTTGTTCACCCAAAGAGTGATTAACACATGGAAATCACTGCCACATGAGGTGGTGGCAGCTACAAGCATGGACGGCTTCAAGAAGGAATTGGATGAACATATGGAGCAGAAGTCCATCAGTGGCTATTATCCACAAGGTCTAGATAGGGACTCTGGGGCAAATGATGCTCTGTATTCTTGGTGGTTGGGGGGGGGGCAACAGTGGGAGGGCTTCTAGTGTCCTGGCCCCACTGCTGGACCTCCTGATGGCACCTAGTATTTTTGGCCACTGTGTGACAGAATGTTGGACTGGATGGGCCATTGCCCTGATCCAACATGGCTTCTGTTATGTTCTTAAATCTGGGGCAAGGGATGCTCTGTATCCTTGGTTCCTGGTGGGGGACAACCGTGGGAGGGCTTCTGGTGTCCTGGCCCCACTGCTGGACCTCCTGATGGCACCTGGTATTTTTGGCCACTGTGTGACAGAGTGTTGGAGTAGATGGGCCATTGGCCTGATCCAACACTGGCTTCTCTTATGTTCTTGTATCTGGGGCAAGGGATGCTCTGTATCCTTGGTGCCTGGTGGGGGACAACCGTGGGAGGGCTTCTGGTGTCCTGGCCCCACTGCTGGACCTCCTGATGGCACCTGGTATTTTTGGCCACTGTGTGACAGAATGTTGGACTGGATGGGCCTGATCCAACATGGCTTCTCTTATGTTCTTATATCTGGGGCAAGGGATGCTCTGTATCCTTGGTGCCTGGTGGGGGACAACCGTGGGAGGGCTTCTGGTGTCCTGCCCCACTACTGGACCTCCTGATGGCACCTGGTATTTTTGGCCACTGTGTGACAGAGTGTTGGACTAGATGGGCCATTGGCCTGATCCAACATTGGCTTCTCTTATGTTCTTATGGTGCCAGCAAACCTATCATCCAAGGCAGGATAATCTAAGTCCGGTAACTACACTCCTGCAAACGATGGCTAAAGCGTTCTGTTCGCAGAACTGGAGGTTCCTCATGGCCAGCAGGAAGCATGTGCACCGCCCCCACCCTCTGACTATAAGAAGCAGGAATCATTGACACTTGATGGGCCTTTCACTCACAACGGGTTGCAGGACTTCCCAGAATCTCGCTCCTGCTTCTTGTTCTGCTTGGCTTTTAGGCGGGCCTCTGCCTTCTCCAGCTTCTTGGTGTTCACCATCTGTGGGGCAGAAGAGAAAGGTCAGGCTAGAGCCAGGGGCGAGGCTGTGGCTCAGTGGCAGAGCAGCGGCTCGGCATGTGGAAGGTCCCAGGTTCAATCCCTGGCATCTCTAGTTTGAAGGGTCAGGTAAGAGGGTGATGTGAAAGACCTCAGCCTGAGACCCTGGAGAGCTGTAAAGAGGGTCCGTGGCTCAGTGGAAGAGCCTCTGCCTGGCATGCAGAAGGTCGTAGGTTCAATCCCCAGCATCTCCAGTTAAAAGGACCAGGCAGGAGGTGATGGGAAAGACCTACGCCTGAGACCCTGGAGAGGTGTAAAGAGAGGCCGTGGCTCAGTGGAAGAGCCTCTGCCCTGCATGCAGAAGGTCCCAGGTTCAATCCCCGGCATCTCCAGTTAAAAGGACCAGGCAGGAGGTGACGTGCAAGACCTCAGCCTGAGATCCTGGGGTGTTAGCAATGAGTCCAGCTTGGGATTTCTGAACAGGGATGGGCACGAACTGGCTCATGAGCCAAAATTCAGCAGAAAAAAAAATTGGGCCACTTTGAAGCGGGGGGAAGCGAAACCGACTGGTGAAATGGCTTGTGGTCATTTAAACCTAACAGCAGGGCAGATCCGCTCATCAGCTGTTAGGTTTAAATGGCCGCGAGCCATTATACCATTGGTTCCCCCCCCCCCCCGGCTTAGAAGCAGGGGGAGGTAAAATGGATGGGTTAAATGGCCGGCAGCAATCCTGAGCGATCTCCCCCCTTTCTCCCGGCTGTGACGAACTGCAGCCGGTAGAAAGGGGGAACTGAACTCGTCAGACTGGCTCAGTTTGGGTGGGCACCTTTTGGCTCAGTTCAGGGTTTTTTAGGTTTGTGTCCGAACTGGGTTTTTTAGGTTCGTGCCCATCCCTATTTCTGAACTGTGTTAGAGCACTGAGCCATCTTTGGTTCACAACCATATTTGCTCCTTTACCCTACTTTCTCTGAGCTCTCTTTGGGTCAGCCTGGAGACCAAGCCCTACAAGGAAAGGCTGAGGGAATTGAGGGCGTTCAATCTGGAGAAGAGGGGGCTTAAAGAGGACATGATTACTGTCTTTAAGTTTCTGTGGAGGATAGGACTCACAATAATGGGGTTAAATTACGGGCAGAGAAGTACTGGCTGGATAGTAAGAACTTTTTTTGGAAATTTTTTGAAATGTTCCTTTAAAAAAGCACCAGAAATTCTGCTCTTAGGACTTAGAATGGAAGAGCTGAATGTAACTAAAAAGACTATGTTATAGTATATGATCACGACTGCAAGAATGGTGTATGCACAGTGTTGGAAACAAGAAAGAACACCAGAAATAGAAGAATGGATACGAAAAATTCTGGTCATGGCAGAGATGGACAAAATTACGAAGAAACTGAATAACAGGGAAGATCTTGACTTTTTTGAAGAATGGAATGACTTTAAACTTTACCTAGAAAAAAACTGGGATGTGAAGCACAATTTACTATGTTTAGAACAATATTGAGACTAATTGATGTTATCTTAAGATGTACTGGAGGGTCAAAGGGGGAAACATTGCGGGAAGCCACCAGGAGGGAGGGGGGATATGGGAATATAGGTATTGCTTTAAGAATGATAATAGTGGGTTTTTTTTAACTGTAAGAGGTTATTTCCATGAAAATAAAAAATTCTTTTACCAAAAAAAAAAGAGAGAGCAATCATGTCCCCCTTCGACCTCCTCTTCTCCAGAATGAACATTCCCAAGCCCCTCAGCCTAGTCATGGAGGTCAAGGATGAAGAAGGAACTCAATCAATTTGCTCAGTACTAAAAAATTAAAAAAGAACAAAAGATGTGCAATGCTGATCTTTCTCTCTTATGAAGGAAAAAAAGTAATGCACAGTGTTGGAAACAAGAAAGAACACCAGAAATAGAAGAATGGATACGAAAAATTCTGGTCATGGCAGAGATGGACAAAATTACGAAGAAACTGAATAACAGGGAAGATCTTGACTTTTTTGAAGAATGGAATGACTTTAAACTTTACCTAGAAAAAAACTGGGATGTGAAGCACAATTTACTATGTTTAGAACAATATTGAGACTAATTGATGTTATCTTAAGATGTACTGGAGGGTCAAAGGGGGAAACATTGCGGGAAGCCACCAGGAGGGAGGGGGGATATGGGAATATAGGTATTGCTTTAAGAATGATAATAGTGGGTTTTTTTTAACTGTAAGAGGTTATTTCCATGAAAATAAAAAATTCTTTTACCAAAAAAAAAAAAAAAAGAACTTTTTTTGGACAGGTGGTCAATGCTCCCTCTAAGCTGTGGAATCCTGTGAGCAAAAATTCTACTTTGTGAGCTACTGTCAGTAAAGTTGTGAGCGAGCCATGTGGCTACTGCATAAATTAGTTTGCTCCGGAGCCATCCTTCCTGAGTGAAGGCAAAAATGTGTGAGCCAGAGGCTAAAAAACTGTGAGCTGGCTCAAGCTAACTCGGCTTAGAGGGAACACTGCAGGTGGGTAGCCGTGTTGGTCTGAAGCAGCAGAACAAAGTTTGGGTCCAGGGGCACCTTTAAGAACAACAAAGTTTAATTGTGGGTAGAAGCTTTCGAGTGCATGCACACTTCTTCAGATAGATTGAAGAGTTAAGTTCTCACATCGGTTGTTAACTCTTTTATTGTCTGTATGCTAATTTGCTGCTATTCACAGATCTTACTAACTTTGTTCTTCCAGTCTTAGCTGTACTCATTGCTCAGTTACTTATGCATCTTGACTATAATTAGCCCTTCCGGGCAACTAACCCCACCCTCCCTCCCTATATGTAATGCTTGAGGAAATCTGTTTCAGTGTATCTGAAGAAGTGTGCACCTACACATGCGAAGTCTCTCAGTTCTCGCTTATACCCAGAACCAGGGGTCGTTTCGTAGAAAAAGAGCTAGGGGAACTCATTAGCATATGCCACACCCCCTGACATCAGTGTGTCATAAGGCCACACCCCCTGCGGAAGTGTGTCATAAGGCCACACCCCCTGACATCACCGGAAGTGTGTCCTAAGGCCACACACCCCACCCCCAACGGTCCCAGTTGCCGCCGCCGGCCTTGCAGCTCCACTGCCGAGCCCTATGAGGGGCCCGGCGGTGGACCTGCAAGGCCTGCGGGAGTGCAAGGAAGCCCCGCGGCCCTCCCTGGCCCCAGGCAGGCAGGGGTGGGGAGAGGCGGGGAGGAAGCAACTTACCCTCCCTCTTCTCCTGCCTCCTCCTGGCTGAATGAGGGCCAGAAGCGGGGCGGCCGGAAGCAGGGGGCGGGGCTTCGTCATGTGCCCCGCCCCCCGTACCTCACCCGGGGGAACGGTGATTCCCCGCGATCCCCCCAAAATGACCTCTGAGTGTATCTGAAGAAGTGTGCATCTACACATGCGAAGTCTCTCAGTTCTCGCTTATACCCAAAATTGAACTTTGTTGGTCTTGGAGGTGTCACTGGATCAAACTTCGTTCTCACGCCTGTTTGTTCACTTTTGTATTTGTATGCTAATTTGCTGCCATTCACAGGTCTTACCCACTGCTTTAATCCAATCTCAGCTATTCTTATTGCCAGGTTACTCATGCGTCTTGACTCTACTTAGCACTCCTGGCAACTAACTCGCCCCTGCCATCTATATGTAATGGCTGAGGACGTTTTGTTCCAATGTATCTGAAGAAGTGTACATGCACACAAAAACCTATACCCAGAATTAAACTTTGTTGGTCTTAAAGGTACCACTGGACTCAAACTTTGTTCTACTTTTTTTGCACGGGACACGTAGTTCACCAGTGGGATCAGCTGCCTAGAGAGGTGGTGAGCTCCCTCCTTCACTGGCAGTCTTCAAACAGTGGCTGGACGAACACTGCTCAGGGATGCTTTAGGCTGATCCTGCATAGAGCAGGGGGTTGGACTAGATGACCTCTAGAGACCCCCCCTCCAACTCTATGGTTCTAAATCGTGCAGTGAAATCTCAGGAATGTGAGTGGGCTCGGGGGGGCGGGTGCCCTCTGGGCATGACAGGAAAATGCTCTGAACAAGGTTGCTGTTCTTGGTTGTAGCACTGTCCTTAGGTAATTGGTTCACTTCGCATTCAATAAATCTTGTTATGCTCTCAGAGAGGGCCCTCTGTTATGCCAAGGAAGGGATAAGGTCCAGTTGCCCGACAGACCCCCAAGAACCGATCACTCTTGAAGAGTTGGTGCTTGGCACAGGTTGGGGTGATTTGCACCACAGAGTTCCCCTTAAGCCCCAATGGTCAACACCAGTCTTGAGTGGACAATACTGACCTTGGTTGACCAGAGGGCTGATTCAATATAAGGCAGGCTCATGTGTACAGAGGAGATACTCGCTTAAGTTATCGGGAGCCGTTTGCTCCACTGGCACAGTTCGGCTATTCCCGCTTCCATCGGACAACAGGGCATTCTGGGGTGGAATCAGGGTTACCAAGTACCTACCGCGAATCGACGGGGGACACATGCTTCCCCGCCGGAACATCCCTGCCTGTAACACACCCGTGTCGCACTATGCTGTTGCCCAGACGCGACGTCAGCACGCTGGGCACATGGCCGGGCGACGCTCTGGCAATGGGGCTGAAAACTCGATGGCACCATCGAGTTTTCAGCCCCATTGCTAGAGCGTTACCTGGCTACATGTCTACGTCACGTCTGGACGACAGCATAGTGCAGCGCGTGTGTTTCCCCCGCGGGAATGTTCCCGCCAAGAACTATGTGTCCCCCGCCGATTCGTGGTAGGTACATGGTAACCCTAGGTGGAAGGCATGCGCTGAGCAGGATAGGGTGGGGGAAAGAGTAAGAGGCATATGTGTGTGTGTGTGTGTGTGCATGATTACTACTCGATCCCTTCCAAGTCTGACAGGTGCAGCAACACCACCAACATAACTGCATCGTGTGTCAGAGGAGAACCCTGGCGCACAGCTGAGATTCAGCTACCGCAGCAGCAAGAGTCAAAGGATGTTACGTATTTATTAAAGCATTTCTATGGCTCAAGTGGTTAAGACGCTGAACTGCAGGCTGTGAAAGGTCAGTAGTTCAGCAGTTCGAGACCTGAGTGTGCCGCATGACGGAGTGAGCTCCCGTCTCTGGTTCCAGCTCCTGCCAACCTGGCAGTTCGAAAGCAAGAACTTGCAAGTAGATAAATAGGTACCACTTCGGTGGGAAGGGAACAGCGTTCCGTGCGCCTTGGTGTTTAGTCATGCCAGCCACATGACCATGGAAACGTCTTCGGACAGCGCTGGCTCTTCGGCTTCGAAACGAAGATGAGCACCGCAACCCTAGAGTCGGACTCGACTGGCTTTCAAGCAAGGGAACCTTTACCTTTACCCTGCCTTTCCTTTTGGTTCAAGGCAGTGGCATAACCCGCGGCAGAAAGGAAAGAGAGAGGAAGCTGGCGCGGTGCTCGTTACTCCGGAAAGGCGGTGAGACGTTTAGAGGCAAGTGTAACGGGACCCTCCAGCTCTGGAGCACTTACTGAGGTCTGATCTCTCTTCAGCCACAGCCCCGGGAGCAGGTCCAAACCGGAATCTGCAATCGGCAAGACAGGAAGTGAATGCGTAGCTGTGCGGGGAGCCCCAGTGACCAGGGCTTTTTTTGTAGAAAAAGCCCAGCAGGAACTCATTAGCATAACAGGCCACACGCAACAGCAGAAACTCATTAGCATATTAGGCCACACCCCTGACAGCGCAGCTCATTAGCACATTGGGCCATACCCCCATGTTACCAGAAGTGTGGTCATCCAGCCACACCCACCTTTTGCGTCTTATTCTGTTCACCTTGTTTGTTGTCAAAACCCAGGGCTTTTTTTGTAGCAGGAACCCTTTGCATGTTAGGCCACACACCCCAAATGTAGCCAATCCTAATGAGTTTCTGCTGTTGGGTGTGGCCAATTATGCTAATGAGCGTGGCCAACTCCGGAGCCAGCCGGAACTCCGTTCCTGTGCGTTCCTGCCCTAAAATAGCCCTGCCAGTGACCAACATAGACCTCCCCCCACCCCCGGTTCTCCTGGACTGGGAAAAAGCATCACACTGAGTATATACAACCAAAGAGAAAGCCCTTCTCGATTAATTGGTGCCCAGCACGGATCAGTGATCGAAGTTAAAATATGCAACAAATTTCCACACGCACACCCTCCAAAAAAAGTATCCAGCATCATTCTGTGTATTCTCACCAACGTTAAGAAACGATAGCACGGCAGACCTTAAAATAGTCCGTCCACAAGAATAAGGTTGTACCACAGAAAGGCGGGTAAAATATTTTGGTGGTCAGCACTCACTTTACACCAGCCGCAAGCTTCCATGCCCATTTTATGGACAAAACTGAAGGCAGACAGGGAATGAAATATCTGAAGTCGTGCCGGGAGAGGGGTGGCACAGGGAGAACTGCATTTCCTCACTGGATCTGTATTCGGTTTGGTGTAGTGGTTAATCTGGGAGAACCGGGTTTGATTCCCCACACCTCCACATGCACCTGCTGGTGTGACCTTGGGTCAGTTACAAGTTCTTTCAGAGCTGTTCTCTCAAGGACAGTTCTCGAGAGGGCTCTCTCAGCTCCACCTACCTCACAGGGTGTCTGCTGTGGGGAGGGGGAGGGAAAGGGATCGTAAACCGCTCTGAGACTCCTTTGGGTAGTGAAGGGCGGGATATAAATCCAATATCTTCTCTTCTTCTTTCCCTCCTTCAAGGAGCGCAGATTAGAATACATGGCTAATGAAGCAGGGCCTTGCCTAAGTCACCCAATGAACCACATGCTCCAACATGGCGTTGGAAGCAACGTATTGGTCAACGGTTCACTACATTGCAGTGTATTGCTGGGGTTGGGGCTCAGTTGTAGAGTACCAGCTTTGCATGCAGACAGTCCTGTGTTCGATCCCCGGCATCTCCAGAGAAAAGGATCGGATAGTAGGTGATGACAAAGACCTTAACTTGAGACGTCGGAGAGCTTCTGCCAGGCCAAATAGGGGCTGTGGCTCAGCGGCAGAACATCTGCCTGGCATGCAGGAGGTCCCAGGTTCAATCCCTGGCATCTCCAGTGAAAAGGACTGGGCAGTAGGTGATGCAAAAGACCTTAACCTGAGACTCTGGAGAGCTTCTTCCAGGCCAAGTAGGGGCTGTGGCTCAGTGGCAGAACACCTGCCTGGCAGGCAGAAGGCCCCAGGTTCAATCCCTGGCATCTCCAGTGAAAAGGATCAGGTAGTAGGCGATGCCAAAGATCTTAACCTGAGACTCTGGACAGCTTCTGCCAGGCCAAGTAGGCAGAACACCTGCCTGGCAGGCAGAAGGTCCCAGGTTCATGGTGACAGCCACTAGCTCCGGTGGCTTTCCAAAGGGGAGGGGCCATGGCTCAGTGAAGAGCCTCTACTTGAATTGCAGAAGGTCTCCGGTTCAAACCCCAGCTTCCCCAGCTGAAAGGATCAAGTAGTAGGTGATGTGAAACGCCTTAACCTGAGAGCCAGTTTGGTGTAGAGGTTAAGTGTACGGACTTTAATCTGGGAGAACCGGGTTTGATTCCCCACTCCTCCACTTGCACCTGCTGATGTGACCTTGGGTCAATTACAAGCTCTGGCACAGCTGTTCCTGAAAGAGCAGTTTGTGTCAGAGTTCTCTCAGCGCCACCTACCTCACAGGGTGTCTGTTGTGGGGAGAGAAAGGGAAAGGAGTTTGTAAGCCGCTCTGAGACTCCAAGTGAAGGGCGGGGTATAAATCCAATGTCTTCTTAAGAACATAAGAGAAGCCAATGTTGGATCAGGCCAAAGGCCCATCCAGTCCAACACTCTGTGTCACACAGTGGCCAAAAAGACCAGGTGCCATCAGGAGGTCCACCAGTGGGGCCAGAACTCCAGAAGCCCTCCCACTGTTGACCCCCCCCCAAGCACCAAGAAGACAGAGCATCACTTGCCCCAGAGCCCCTATCTATCCCTTGTGGCTAATAGCCACTGATGGACCTCTGCTCCATATGCTTATCTAATTCCCTTTTGAAGCCGCCCATGCTTGTAGCTGCCACCACTTCCTGTGGCAGTGAATTCCATGTGTTAATCACTCTCTGGGTGAAGAAGGACTTCCTTTTATCCATTCTAACCCGAGCGCTCAGCAATTTCATTGAGTGCCCACGAGTTCTTCTTCTTCTTCTTCAGAATGGCTGTGAGCCAGAGCAGACCCCGCTGACCCTGACAGACCAATAAGGCAGCTTCGTGTGTGTTTACTGGTCCTCACATCCCACTGTTGCTGTTCTGGGCTGGAGCGGTGGTGCCCTCCAAGGTCCACAAAGCCTAGCCACCAAAGTCATAACCGCCTGCTCTGCCAAGAGGCACTACTCACCGTAATTATCTGTGATCTTCGAAAGCTGGATTGGAGTATCCAGGAGCACCTGCCGGTCTCCCTGCAAGTTCTCGGTGTCCCTGCCGGACAAAATGGAATGTATTAGAAGAGGTCTCGCTGTTTTCATCCCCGTGTACTAGAGGTTCCTCTCCCATAGTGGTGGAGCCTTTCTTCGTCAGGGCTATGGGGTCGTTCGGCCCGGGATTCTGCCTCCAAGGGAATTGCAAAGGCAGAGCGTCAAAGCGCAGGGCCACTGGCGTCGTGCAGTTCTGCCTGTCTAAAAAAAATCTGTGCAGTCTCTCACTCCAAGGATTCGAGTCCAGGAGCGCCTTAGGGACCAACAAGATTTGCTGGGGTGTGAGCTTTCGAGCAGCAAAGCTCCCTTCGGCAGGCACAAGTCGGGATGGAGATCCCTGAGCCCTTACATCCTAGGTCAGGAGGTGGGAAGGGTGTTGCAAAGAAGGAACTCAGGATGCAGAGGTACAATGCAGCACCCCTCCCACGTAACAGCCACTGATGGACCTCTGCTCCATATGTTTACCCAGTCCCCTCTTGAAGCTGTCTATGCTTGTAGCCGCCACCACTTCCTGCAGCAGCGAATCCTACAAGTTAATTACTCTTTGGGTGAGGAAGTACCTCCTTTGATCTGTTCTAAGCCTACCGCTCATTAGTTACATCTAGAGATGAAAAATTTCCGAAAATTTTGAAGCTCGGGAAAAACCCAGGTTTTTTCCCGTTTTTTTCTGGGGGAAAACAGAAATTTTTGGAAAAATGGAAAAAAATGCTACATTAGCATTTCTTTTTTCTTTTCTAGATTGAAAGTCATTCTGTTACTTTAGGAACATAAAATATGACTATGGACATTTTTACTTGGCATGAAATCATCACAACTAGCATATTAAAACTAGTGTATCCAAACAGTTATTACAAACAGAATACCCACCCACATGCAAAAACAAAACTGAAACCTTTTTATTTTCTTCTGACAATAGCACCTCCTAAAGGAAGAAATGCATCTTGTTCTTGCATTGGAGAGTTCAGTTTGTAACCTAGGACTTGCTTGTCCGCAGTGCAGAGAAATTAAATCAATCTGATACCATATATATATATTTTAGAAATGATTTGGAAAATATTTGAACACCTTGTCTTATTCATCATGTTAAAATGAAACGTTCCATAATCAATTTTTTTTCTTTTCTTTTTTCAATTTTTCCAATTTTTTGGAGAAAAACAAAAAAGCTTCAGGAAAAAAACGGGAAAAAAACAGTTTTTCCCCGAATTTTTCCGGTTTTTTCCCGGGCCTTCACATCTCGAGTTCCACTGAGTGCTCACAAGCCCTTGTATTGTGCGAAAGGGAAAAAATTTACTTATTTTATTTTTGGTATTTTTTTAATCCTGCCGTACCCTGCAAGTGGGCTCAGGGCGGCTCACAACATGTCATCCAACAATAAAACCATACATTAGATTAATTAAAACAATTCATTAAACATTATCAGGAACAGTTTAAATTTAATTAACTGATTTAAATACCCACTGGCTGTGCGGTAAATAGTTCCTTTCGAGTATGTTGTAGGGCTATCTTTTGGCTATGCTCCTGCAGAGTGCAGGGGGTTGGACTAGATGACCTGCAAGGTCCCTTCCAACTCTACATTCTATGATGCTATTATATTATTCTATGATGTATACAGGGGCATTATAATACTGGCTGATTTGTTTTCAATCCCCTTCCTAATAACCCCCAGCATAGCGTTGGCCTTTTTTACGGCATTCACATACTGAGTCAACATCTTCAGTGAGTTATCTACTACGACTCCAAGATCTCTCTCTTGGTCTCCGCCAATTCAGACCTCATCAATGTGTATTTACAGTTGGGATTTTTGTCTCCGATGTGCGTCACTTTGCACTTCCCCACGTTGAACCCCATTTGCCACGTTGACGCCCACTCGCCCAGCCTCGACAGATCCCTCTGGAGTGCCTCACAATCCTCCCTGGTCCTCACTGCCCTGAACGACTCAGTATCATTCGCAAACTTACCCCCTTCACTGTTTACTCCCAACTTCAAACCATTAACGAATGTGGTGCTACTAAGGGGCTACTGGACTCGAATCCAGCTGTTCCACTGCAGACCAATATGGCTACCCTCTGAAATTCACTCCAGCAAGCCCCTTTACCCATTCCTGGGTTCAATTCCCTGTGGCCCTTTTCATAGCCCCTTTCAATTTGCACTTCATGCTTCCTCCCTTATTCTGGTATCAATTTGATTCCGCCCTCCCTCACTTGAAGCCAAGCTGGGTGACCCTGGGTCAGTCACAGCTCTCCCAGCCCTCCCCATAAGCCTAACTTGCTGCATAATGCTAAAAAAAAAGAGAGAGCTAGAGCTTCAGGCTGCCAGACAATCCTAGGATCTCCTGGCTAGACCACACAAAATGCCATACAATAGTTGACATTTTAATTTTCCGGTATCGGTCAAAGGAAACTTACAGGTGAAGGGTGTTGTACATCTGCTGGCAGATGGCGCGGATGTCCTCGTCGTCTTTGGAGTCTCTAGACACATCCTGCAGGAGCTCCCCGACGGCTTCGAACAGATCGTCTACTGATTCGAAGTCTGAGCTGCCGCTATGGAGGACACCTGTCAGAGAGAGATCATTCGCGTATGACGGACGAGCTCTTGACTTCCACAAAACTCTGAACAGAGTCCCGATGCAAAGGTTCCTGGGTTAGCTTAGATGCCGTGAGAAGACGGGGCGGACTGTATTTAAAACATCAACCCTGACTGTTCCCTGGAAGGCCAGATAATGAAACTGAAGCTCAAATACTTTGGCCACCCAATGAGAAGGGAGCACTCACTGGAGAAGACCCTGATGCTGGAAAAGATGGAAGGTCGAAGAAGAAGGGGACGGCAAAGGATGAGATGGTTAGACAGTGTCATAGATGAAATGAACATGAAGTTGAGCAAACTTCA
>NW_015161411.1:1457436-1465228 GCF_001447785.1 Gekko japonicus
TGGAGAAGACCCTGATGCTGGGAAAGATTGAAGGTCAAAGAAGAAGGGGACGGCAAAGGATGAGATGGTTAGACAGTGTCACCGATGCAACGAACATGAAATTGAGCAAACTTTAGAGGATGGCGGAAGACAGGAGGGCCTGGCGTGATCTGGTCCATGGGGTCGCGAACAGTCGGACTCGACTGTGCGACTGAACAACAACAACATCCTGCCTACCCCCCCCCCCAATAGGGTCCCCAAGGCAGAGAACACTCAAGCCGCTAAAAACCAACTTTTAAAACTACTACATACGTGTAAACAGGAATTCACTGCCACAGGAGGTGGTGGTGGCGGCTACAAGCATGGACGGCTTCAAGAGGGAATTAGATAAGCATATGGAGCAGAAGTCCATCAGTGGCTATTAACCACAAGGTACAGATAGGAACTCTCAGTCTGGGGCAAGTGTTGTACAAATAGATTCCCAGTCAAAATTGGAGTCAAAATGAGGAGGAAAATCTTGTGTTTAATTGCATACAGACACGGAAAACAGTTAGGCCAGACAGCCCATCAAAAATTGACCACTTTGTGAGCACAACCAGGAAATACATGAAGTTTTATACTTGAAATGACATCAACATACCATCATCATAAAAATAATATTCAAAAACCATAATTGGTTACAAGAAAATTAAACATCATTTGAATAAGAAGTCCCTTATTGATTAAATGTAAGGAAAGGTGTGTCTATACAACAGCGTCAAGTGTTTACTTGCCCTAACCTGAATAATATCGACCAAGGAGTCTTCATACCCAAACAAAGGTGTTTTTCTCCGATACAGAGCTAAAAATCCTTTTTTGACCCAGACACTGTGAAGTCGAAACCTAAACAATTAAAAACCATGAACCTTCTACCTTCTTCTGTACCAAAAGAATGCTATTGTCTTGTCTGCTAACATCAGCTGGAAAGATACCCTGACCTACAAAAAAGAGAGGCCTTCTATATAACAGGCCTTCATTACATCCCAATAAAATCTTATTAAGAATAAATCTATAAAACCAAAGAAATATGAGTAATCAAAAAGGGAAAAAAATCTTTATCTCATCTATACTACACAAATGATGCTCTGGATTCTTGGTGCTTTTTTGGGGGGGGGCAACAGTGGGAGGGCTTCTAGTGTCCTGGCCTTACTGCTGGGCCTCCTGATGGCACCTGGTATTTTTGGCCACTGTGTGACACAGAGTGTTGGACTGGATGGGCCTTTGGCCTGATCCAACATTGGCCTCTCTTATGTTCTTATGTCTTGGGCAGGTGATGCTCTGTCTTCTTGGTGCTTGGTGGGGGGGCAACAGTGGGAGGGCTTCTGGTGTCCTGGCCCCACTGCTGGACTTCCTGATGGCTCCTGGTATTTTTGGTCACTGTGTGACACAGAGTGTTGGACTGGATGGGCCATTGGCCTGATCCAACATTGGCCTCTCTTATGTTCTTATAGCTGGGGCAAGGGATGCTCTGTATTCTTGGTGCTTGGGGGGGGGGCAACAGCGGGAGGGCTTCTAGTGTCCTGGCCCCACTGGTGGGCCTCCTGATGGCCACTGGTATTTCTGGCCACTGTGTGACACAGAGTGTTGGACCGGATGGGCCACTGGCCTGATCCAACATTGGCTTCCCTTATGTTCTTATAGCTGGGGCAAGGGATGCTCTGTATTCTTGGTGCTTTGAGGGGGGCAACAGCGGGAGGGCTTCTAGTGTCCTGTCCCCACTGCTGGACCTCCTGATGGCATCTGCTATTTTTGGCCACTGTGTGACACAGAATGTTGGACTGGATGGGCCACTGGCCTGATGCAACATTGGCTTCTCTTATGTTCATCCACAGTAAATGTTTGAATGTACTGAAGAAGCGGGCAACCAAGAAGATTAAAGGAACGAAGCACCTTTCCTATTATGAAAAGATCGAAGAATCTGGGACTGCAGTTAAAGATAACTGGGGGCGGGGAGAGGTGGGGGAGAACCAAGACTAAGGCTGATAAAATTGTACCTGGTGTAGAGGAAGTGGATAGAGTTTTTCCTCTCTTCCAATATACTCGAATTTGAGGACACACAACAGGTTCAAGAGTGACAAAAGGAAGTACTTTTCTTTTTTTTTAACTTAACAAGTAATTAAACAGTGGAATTCATTGCCCGTGAATGTAGTGACGGCACAAGCACAGCTGGCTTTAAAGGGGGATTACGTTTATGGAAGATAGGTCCATCGCTGGCTACTAGCCATGATGTCTAAAGGGAACCTCCACATCCAGCAGCAGTTAAGCTCAGAATACTAGTGCTAGCAGGCAACACTGGGGGATGCCTGGACCAATACTCCCTCCAAGCTGTGGAGTCTTCTGAGCAAAAATTCTACTTTGTGAGCTACCGGCATTAAAGTTGTGAGCGAGCGATTTGGCTACAGCATAAATTAGTTTGCCCTGTAGCCATCCTTCCTGAGCAAAGACAGAAATGTGTGAGCTGGAGGCTAAAAAACTGTGAGCTGGCTCACACTAACTCAGCTTAGAGGGAACACTGGCCTGGACTCTTATGCCCTGTTTGTTGGCTGGCCACTGCATAAGATAGGACGGCAGCCTATCTCACGGGCCCATCTGTCCTGCGTAGGGCGGCAGGTGATCAACCTGGTCAAACATAAATCACTAACTCTGCTTGCTTGATGAATCAATCACAGATTAAAACGGTTTTAACCCAGATTCATGTTTCGTTAAAAGGCTTCATTGTAAATGGCACAGCTGTGAGTAACCAGCATCCCTTTTCTCCTTAATACAAGATTCCACCCCCCCCAGCCCATCAGCAGCAGTATGCTCTGCATACAGAAGGCCCCAGGTTCAATGCCCGGCATCTCCAGCTCAAAAAGGACCAGGTTGTAACTTGTAGGTGATATGAAAGACCTTTGCCAGTGACCCAGGAAAGCTGATGCCAGTCTGAGTGGACAATATCGTCCTTGACAAGCCAATGGCCTGATTCAGTAGCCCATTATAGGGAACACAGAGATTTTATCTGATCAGCTTTCTGTTTTATGGATAATTTTTACACTACTTATGTGCAGTGGTTTGTGTTTTAACGGTTTATGTTTTAATGTCGTGTTTTTCAGTTGTAAGCTGCCTCCAGCAGAACACTGGAGAGGTGGCACAGAAATATTCTAAACTGACATACGACAGTTTTGTAGAAGCACGTTACTGTGCATCTACCTTCAAAATCAGGTTATCAGCACTGGGTAGGGAAGTTCTTGGAGATTTGAGGCACTTCCTGGAGAGGAACTTTTGTTTCCCCTAGAATCTATGGTATACCACAGAGTCTGCTCTCTGAAGCTACCATCTTGTCCAGGGACCTGATCTTGATTGGCCTCCATGGGTGGTGGCAGCGTGTTCCTTCTAAACTGAGTGAGTGTGAGCTAGCTCACCATTTGTTAGCCTCTGGCTGACACATTTTTGTCTTAGCTCAGGAAGGATGGCGCTCCAGAGCAAACTAATTGATGCAGCAGCCAAATCACCTGCTCACAACTTTAATGCCGGTAGCTCACAAAGTAGAACTTTTGCTCATAGGACTCCATATGTTTGACTTGTTTAGAAAAACCTGTTGGTTTCTGCTAAATAACTCCACTCACTGGGGATACATTCAGGTGGGTAGCCATGCCGGTCGGAAGCAACAGAATAAAAGTTTGACTCCAGTGGCACCTTTAAGACCAACAAAGTTTAATTCTGGGTATAACCTTTCATTTGTATCTGGAAAAGTGCGCATGCTCATGAAAGCTGATACCCAGAATTAAACTTTGTTTAATTAATTGTTTAACTCACAAATCATATAAATCAGTTAAACTTTGTTGAATTCTCATACCCTGCCAGATCACAGTTTGTTAGCCTCCAGCTGACACATTTTTGTCTTCGCTCAGGAAGGAGGGCTCCAGACCAAACTAACTGATGCAGCACCCAAATCACTCGCTCACAACTTTAATGCCAGGAGCTCACAAAGTAGAATGTTTGTTCACAGGACTCCACAGCTTAGAGGGAGCCTTGCTTCCCAGCAGTGTTCCCTCTAAGCTGACTTAGTGTGAGCTAGCTCACTGGTTTTTAGCCTCCGGCTCACACATTTTTGTCTCCGTTCAGGGAGGGATGGCTCCAGAGCAAACTGATTGATGCAGCAGCCAGATCACCTGCTCACAACTTTTAATGCCAGGAGCTCACAGAGTGGGATTTCTGCTCACAGGGCTCCACAGCTCAGAGGGAGCAAAGGCTGGTGGCAGCAGGAGAGAGAGAGAGAGAGAGATTAAACCCTCGACAGGAGCTCACAAAGTAGATTTTTTGTTCACAGGACTCCACAGCTTAGAGGGAGCCTTGCTTCCCAGCAGTGTTCCCTCTAAGCTGACTTAGTGTGAGCTAGCTCACAGGTTTTTAGCCTCCGGCTGACACATTTTTGTCTTCGTTCAGGGAGCAAACTAACTGATGCAGCAGCCAGTTCACCTGCTCACAACTTTAATGCCAGCAGCTCACAAAGTAGAATTTTTGCTCACAGGGCTCCACAGCTCAGAGGGAGCAAAGGCTGGTGGCAGCAGGAGAGAGAGAGAGAGAGAGAGAGATTAAAACCTCGTGGCTGCCTGAGCGAGTCGCGCGATTCGGGGGGAGGCCCCTGAAGCCGGCGCCTTTCCCTGCCTACTAAGCCCGGTCCAGCGTCGGGCAGGGAGACGCTCAGCCGCCCGCCCCCACTCCACCCCCGGCTCTCTGCCCGGCTCAGGAGGACGGGCGCCCCAGGACGAGCGAGACCCGGAGGGCAGCCCAGGCCGGGCTGGCTGCCGCCTCGCCTCACCGGTCACGTAGTCGAACATCTCCCCGTCGAGTTCCGGGAACTCCCTCCGCAGAATCTCGGCGCAGGAGTCCGCCATCGCCGCCCGGCCTCCTCGGGGCCTGCCTCAGTCACCGGCTCCGGCCTCGGCCGCGCCGCGGCGCCTGCTGGGAAGTGTAGTCCGTGCGGGAAGGCGGCCGGGGAAAGAGAGCGCAGGGCGCCTTGCTTGGGGCCGCCGGCCGCCGCCGCGCGCAAGGGACGATGGGAAGGAGAGGCAAACGCCCCGTCTCGAGGTGAATCTTGGGAAGCGGTAGCCACGTGGAGTGGCGACTTAAGCATTGACCAATCTTGGTGCCCCCCTTCTTGCCACACTGACCCCGTCCATTTTAGTTGTCAACCTGTCTGACCAGATAGACAATGCAGGTTGCAGCAATACAAAAATGTATTCATATGATAACACAATATACTGTAGAAACGAAGCCAAGCTTGGGCGACATGTTGTTGTTGTTGTTCAGTCGCACAGTCTAGTCCGACTCTTTGTGACCCCATGGACAAGATAATGCCAGGCCTGCCGGTCTTCCGCCGTCCTCTGAAGTTTGCTCAACTTCATGTTTGACGCATCTATGACACTGTCTAACCATCTCATCCTCTGCCATCGTCCCCTTCTTTGACCTTCAGTCTTTCCCAGCATCAGGGTCTTCTTCTCCAGTGAGTGCTCCCTTCTCATTGGGTGGCCCAAGTATTTGAGCTTCAGTTTCATTATCTGGCCTTCCAGGGAACAGTCAGGGTTGATTTCTTTTACGACTGACTGATTGTATCTCCTTGCAGTCCAAGGGACTCTCAAGAGTCTTCCCCAGCACCGTAGTTCAAAAGAATCTATTCTTCGGCGCTCGGCCTTCCTTATAGTCCAACTCTCGCAGCCATACAGGACTACTGGGCGACATAAAGTTCTACAAAAATGCAATACAACATCTATTTTAATTAGGGTTGCCAAATGAATCTTACCTGGCGGCGGGGGGCTCCTGCCCGGCGTCTGGAGGGTGCGCGCGCGTGTGAAGCATATGTGAGCCGCCCGGATGTGACATACAGACGCAGGGCACGCTGGGGGCGGAGCCACAACTATGTTTTCCCCTCAAATGGCTGTGGCCCCGCCCCCAGCCTGTCCGGCGTCTGTACGTCGCATCCGGGCAGCGGGCGGGGGTGGGGTTTCCCCGGGCCCGATTCTGTGGGGACGGAAATCGGGGGGAAATCCGCCCCCCGGGGGGATTTGGGAACCCTAATTTTAATATTTCACACGTTAAATGTGTCAAAGTTCCAATATTCATGAGCTGAAAGGCATTTTTCTACATTTCATTTTCGCAAAATCACTGATAACAACCTCGAATTTAATACCTCTCAGAATGTCTTCTTCAATTGTTAATATACACAGTGAGTTGAGTCTTTCTTGAAGCATCACAGATCTTTTTAGGGTTTTTTTTTTACACGTTTCAGTTGTGAGAAAGACCTACAAATCTTCATTCGGTTTTTGACAGCTCGACAGGGAATCAGTTCCCCTGGAGAAAATGGTAACTCCAGAGGGTGAATTCTATAGAGTCACACCCCCGCTGAGCATCCTCTCCAAGATATAAAGCAGCCTGTGTCAATAACTGATAACCCAGAAATGACTAAATTTAATAACATAATAATATAAATAACCTATGAATACAACATAGTGCATAAATCGATAGTCCATAAATTCACCATAATACATGTGTGGTGGAACGGGCCTACATTTATTTCATTTATTTATTTATTTACATGTGATTTATATACCGCCCATGACCCCTAGTGGGTCTCAGAGCGGTTTACAGAATACTACAGTGTAGTAGGTAATCCTATCTAGGGCCACAGAGTGAAAGGGGAGGGGAGACCTACCAGCACCCTTTTTTCATTCCGGCATAGACTTTTTCCTTCTCTTGCGGCTTCAATGTTGTTCCGGTGCTCCAGCTGGCAGTCCCGATTTTTCCTCTCCTCAGAGCGACGCGTCCCGGGCGCAGCATCGGCCAATGTCCTGAAGGCTCCTGCCGTGCTGCATCCACGTCATCGCGCCAATCAACTCCGACTCCACCTCCGCCTCTGCTCCGCTCCGCCTCTGCTCGACCAGCCGCTGCTTTTTTTTTTTACTGGGTTGCTTCCGTCGCCATTTCTCTCTTGCTGCTGCCGCCACCGATTCTTCTTCCTCGTCTCTGTCGGTCGCCCCCCAGCGTAAGCCAGGAGGAGGGTGCCCCCTGCCACCTAGGGCAGGTACCCATTCCTCTGTTGTTAATTAGAGCCGCTGGGTTGGCGGGAGCTGGGCCGGGGGCTCAGCCCGGCCGCAGTGGGGATTCGAACAGCCATTGTGGCTGTTCGCTACAGATGTTTTTACAGCAGGCGTTGTATTGCCTGCGCCACCGTTGTATTACCTGCGCCACCGCGTTGTATTGCCTGCGCCATCAGCTGGAGGGCCCGCTCTGCCCACCCCTCCTTTGCCTGACCTGGCACCTGAAGGGGCAGTTCTTCTCCACTGCCTCCGGGTATTGCTGCCACCACTGTCCCCTGTCTTGGGCTCTGGTTAGTCGGGACAGCCTCCTAACCCCCCTCCGGTCTTACTAGGAACCCACGTTGGGGCTTCCTGGCAATCTTCAGGGCTCCCCTGGAGAGTTGGCAACTGACTCTTTTGCCCCTGTTCCCTTCAGGGAATCCCCGACCCACCCTTAGTGTACCCAAGCGGCTGGGGGAACTATGTGGTACAGAGGGACTTCTTCAACAGTTAAAAGGATTTATTTTGAAAGCATTTAACTATTTACAGGCATATTAACAGTGAACTGAAGAATTAAAATAAATAATAATAATAATAATAATCTTTCAATTTATTGATCGCTCAATCCTTGCAGAGCTGCCGGCTCTGAGCGATTTACAGTTACTCATGTGTAGACACGGGACTAACAATGATGGGGGTAAGGGAGGACAACATATATA
>NW_015161411.1:1465424-1466769 GCF_001447785.1 Gekko japonicus
GGTACTTTTCTCAAGCTCTCAGCTTTCAATTGTAACTCTTATATCACAGACTTAACCGTCTGCTTAACACAGAGACTTCAGGACAAAACTCATATATTAACTGCTTTTAACACAGCACACTCTGCTCTCTCTAACTGTTTTACTCAACTGTCATACCTAACAGACACACCCTTCAACAGACCCTCTTGACTGACATATCGGTTCATCCACACAGCATCCATTCCAAAACCCCTCCCCCTCTCTGTCACTCACCAACCATATCACTTGCTTGAGTCCAGCATCCTAGTCTGTCACACATCCATACAAACCACGTTTAAAGACACACACACCCAAAACATGAAATCGTTACAGCAGTCGACAGGGAGTTTGGTCAGCAAAAGGTGACCAAACCGCTCCATCTCTCCCTTCGCTACACTCATACCCTGTCTAGATGGTCTGCAGGGCAGGCACATGACTTCAATCCATTGGAGCAGGGGTCATTTCGTAGAAAAAGAGGTGCAGGAGCTCATTAGCATACCTTATTTGCCTATGCCACACCCCCTGACATCACTGGGAACACTGGTCATGGGCTGATTCTACACCCATCTGTTTTCCCCCTGCAGTCACGCCATGTCGTAAATCTCCCCTCTGCACTGCTGGCTGCTTTCACTTCCGTGGTTCATCGGATTTTATTGTACCTTCTGCATAGATTTATGGCCGTCCAGGGGTGACTTCACAGTCAATACGGTGTTGCCCCGGGGTACCTGAATGTGGCTTTGAGCTGCACTTTCCCCTCAGTGCTGAGAAAATGTGGAGCGAGTGCCAGATGCAGACTGGACCAGTGTTCCCTCTAAGCTGAGTTAGTGTGAGCTAGCTCACAGTTTTTTAGCCTCCGGCTCACACATTTTTGTCTCAGCTCAGGAAAGGTGGCTCCGGAGCAAACTGATTTATGCAGGAGCCAAATTGCTTGCTCACAACTTTAATGCCAGTAGCTCACCAAGTAGAATTTTTTTGCTCACAAGACTCCACAGCTTAGAGGGAACATTGGACAGGTCCATGGAATATTGAGAGCGATTGAGAATCAGTTAAAAGGGCGCGGGGGGTAGGGGTGGTGGAATTCACTTGCTTAATATCCTGAGTGCTCATCCAGTCCCAGAGGGAGGATTTTGGAACTGGGAGTGCATTTCCAAATCACTTCCTCCTCTTGAAAGTCCACGTGAGTCCACAGATTGTGATCAATAAAAGTAAGGCAAATAAATGACATTTACAAATCAACAGTTTTGCCACGTTCAATGGTGCCCACTAGATGGCAATACAGGATTATGTAGGATCATAGGTTTGCCTTTTCAGCCTGTGGTCGAAACTC
>NW_015161411.1:1467212-1487799 GCF_001447785.1 Gekko japonicus
CTCCTCTTCTTCTTCTTCTTCTTCTTCTTCTTCTTCTTCTTCTTCTTCTTCTTCTTCTTCTTCTTCTTCTTCTTCTTCTTCTTCTTCTTCTTCTTCTCTGCTATGGTTACAATATATATTTATTTTAAAAAACCCGTAGTTGATTGGGAGGCCTGTGGAAAGAAAACTCTTTTTATTTACAGATAAAAATAGGCATAGGAGCTGCGGTGGCTCAAGTGGTTAAGACGCTGAACTGCAGGCTGTGGAAGGTCAGTAGTTCAGCAGTTCGAGACCTGAGTTGCCGCATGATGGAGTGAGCTCCCGTCTCTAGTTCCAGCTCCTGCCAACCTAGCAGTTCGAAAGCAAGAACTTGCAAGTAGATAAATAGGTACCACTTCGGTGGGAAGGTGACAGCGTTCCATGCGCCTTGGTGTTTAGTCATGCCGGCCACATGACCACGGAAACGTCTTTGGACAGCGCTGGCTCTTCGGCTTTGAAACGGAGATGAGCACCACAACCCTAGAGTCGGACTCGACTGGCTCTCGAGAAAGGGAAAAAACCATAGGCATCGGGTTGCCTGTGTGAAATTTGAGGGGAGGGGTTGTCTTTTCAGCAACATGCTGATGTCATGACATCACATCCTACGTGACTTGGAAATTACATCATCCTGTTGTGTGGGTGCTCTAGTATTCGTCTCACACTCATATGGTTTAGTTTGGGGTGAATGCTAGAGAATCGCCTGATACAATGACATCACTTACAGATTGCACCAGAAATGATGCTGATGGTCCCCATAGATTTTCCCTGGCATTTTAACCAGGCCACTCAGCTGACTGACAACAGGTAGAGTAGATGGAAGAAGAAAAAGAAAAGCTGGATTTATACCTTGCCCTTCACTTGGAATCTCAGAGTGGCTTACAATCTCCTTCCCTTCCTCTCCCCACAGGAGACACCCTGTGAGGTAGGTGGAGCTGAGAGATCTGTGAGAGAACTGCTCTCGAGAGAACAGCTCTGAGAGAGCTGTGACTGACCCAAGGTCACCCAGCTGCTTGCATATGGAAGAGTGGGGAATCAAACCCAGTTCTCCGTATTCAAGTGCACCATTCTAAACCACTACACCAAACCACTACACCACTGGCACCAAACTGGAGGGCAGGAGGTCTCCCTGCATAGGTGGAACTGATATTTAATCTGTTTTATCAATATTATATTATATTGTATTGTATTGTATTTATTTCATTATTTATTACTTGTATTTATATCCCTCCCATGCAATGTTCCCTCTAAGCTGTGGAGTCTTGTGAGCAAAAATTCTACTTTGTGAGCTACTGGCACTAAAGTTGTGAGCAAGCGATTTGGCTACGGCATGAATTAGTTTGCTCTGGAGCCCTACTTCCTGAACTAAGACAAAAATCTATGAGCTGGAGGTTAAAAAACTGTGAGCTAGCTCACACTAACTCAGCGTCTGAGAAGGGACACTCTCTTTGGTGGGAGTCATATCATCTCCCTTGTAAAGAAAAGCCAAATGGTGGTGGCACTTCTCTAGAACATTCCACACACTCCGGAATTGGTTGGCGCCCTGGTGTGCCACTCAGAATCTGTCCCTATCCACTGGCTGCATTGCTTGAGTCTCGCCTCCAACATTCTGAACAGTTTGCTGTTCCCTCCCATAGCTAGTCAGAACACAGAGGTTATTTGCATATGCAACCTCATTGGCCTTTGCCTCGGAACACAGAGGTCATTTGCATATGCGACTTGATTGGCTTTTGCCTCTAACATTCTAAACAGTCTGCTGTTCTGAGGTAAAATGTGTCCAATCTCCAGGTGAGGGCTGGAGATCACTCAGAATTACAACTGCTTTCCAGATGGCAGAGATCAGTTTCCCTGGAGAAAATGGTGGGATCTATATCCTTATATGCTGCTGAGGGGGCGACCGTATGACAGCCAATATGATGTAGCAGTCAGGGCTTCAGAGCACGAGAGAGGCTGCAGGTGTGTGGGAAGTGGAAAGCTGAAGAGTGAGGGGGAAATAACGGTAGGTTGATGATTGGCTGGGAAGGAGATAGGGTTGCCAACTCCAGGTGGGAAATTCCTGGAGATGTGAGGGCTGGAGCCTGGAGAGGGTGAGGTTTCAGGAGGCGTGGGATCTCAGACAGGTACAAAGCCATAGATTCCACCCTCCAAACCAACTATTCCCGTCTGGGGAACCATCGTTGCCAATCTCCAGGTGAGGGCTGGAGATCACTCACAACTGTTCTTTAGGTAGCAGAGATCAGTTCCTCTGGAGAAAATGGTGGACTCAGTGTCATTATACCCTGCTGAGGTCGCCACAGCAAATTGACACTGAGTGTCCAAGGCCGGGGCATCCGCCTAGAGCCTCTTTCTAGAGGCCGTTGTATTTATTTCATTTTTATATATTATTTTTCTAGATTTCTTACAAATTATTCACCATTATATTAATTATCATATAAACATTAATACATAGAAAGAATCATGTTTCCAAACATCTAAGCATCGTCTCTTTATATATCACAAAAGATATTGCACAACCCCTTTATTAATACCAGTCCCCCTTAACTGTACAAACGTTTTAAGAGGGAGGACTCCTTTAAGTCTATTTTGAATTAGTGCTCAATCTTCCTCCAACAGAGGTCCAGATATCCTCCTGTTTCAGTGTCTTCCTCAGGGAGTTCAACAGATATTTCCAAGCACAAGGCTGCCAATTACCAAAACATTTATCCAAATTTCACCAGTGAATGCTGCAAAAAGTCTCTCTTAGTGAGCTCGAGGCTTCCTCAAAAGTGAAAAGCACCACCAGGCAGGCAGGACAGATGTCCCTCGGGCCAGGGACCACCAGAAGAAGAAGAAGAAGAAGAAGAAGAAGAGATTGGATTTATACCCCGCCCTTCACTTGGAGTCTCAACACCACGAGGTGTTGATCTTTAGAGCCTAACGCTCTCTTGGGTGTATATGGGAAGAGGCGGTCCCTTAGATAAGAACATAAGAACATAAGAGACGCCAATGTTGGATCAGGCCAAAGGCCCATCCAGTCCAACACTCTGTGTCACACAGTGGCCAGAAATACCAGTGCCATCAGGAGGTCCAGCAGTGGGGCCAGGACATTAGAAGCCCTCCCACTGTTGACCCCCCCCCAAGCACCAAGAAGACAGAGCATCACTTGCCCCAGAGCCCCTAGCTATACCTTGTGGCTAATAGCCACTGATGGACCTCTGCTCCATATGCTTATCTAATTCCCTTTTGAAGCCGTCCATGCTTGTAGCACCCACCACTTCCTGTGGCAGTGAATTCCATGTGTTAATCACTCTTTGGGTGAAGAAGTACTTCCTTTTATCCGTTCTAACCCGACCGCTCTGCAGTTTCATGGAGTGCCCACGAGTTCTTGTATTGTGAGATCTGTTGGTCCCAGGCCGTGTAAGGCCTTGGAGGTCATTACCAACAAACACCCTGAAGTGAATCCGGTACTCAACTGGCAGCCAATGCAGTTGGCGGAGCACAAGCCGAATGTGAGCCCGCACAGGCGTTGACATCAGCAAGCGTGCCGCCACATTTTGCACCAGTTGCAATTTCCGGGTCAGCCTCAAGGGCAAGCCTGTGTAGAGCAAGTTGCAGTAATCAAGCCTGGAAGTGACCATTGCATGGGTCACTGTAGCTAAGTCCGGGGGTGTGTGGAGAGATAGGGCTTCAGTGACTTCATCTGCCTAAGATGAAAAAAAATGCAGATCTGGCGACTGCTGCAACTCGGGCCTCCACAGAGAAAGAGGCATCCAGTGTTTTTTCCCAGGCTCCTCACTGTCTGGGCCAGCACCAAAGGCACCCTTTCCAGTGTGGGGAGCCTGGTGCTTCTGGTGTGGAAATCTCTGATGCTGAGTAGCTAGGCCTCTCTGATTAAATGGAATGCTTGCCAGCATTCCAGAGTCTCAAGGAACAAAGCTTTCAGGATGTTGCCAGTTCAGTTTCTGTGAGGGAACGGGAAGATTGGCAGAGATTAAAAACTTGCGAAAACCAAAAAGGGATGGTATCTGTGAAGAGCAGGATGAACTGGTAGGAAATCCTGTCTATTACAGATGCTGTAAGATCATAAAAACAGGGCAAATTAATACTAGAAAGGGGATAGGTGAGGGATTCCTGATCCTTACAGATCTCCCTGGAATCTGTTTCCACTACTGGGCCAATATGCCCCCCCCCATTCGTATCAGTGTACCCCCCCAGAAGATTCTTTGACCTGACTGGAATTAAAGGAACGGGAATGGATTGTTCGATTTGGTGTGGGGACCATTATGCCCCAAAGAACTCTTGCTCGCAGGATGGTCAGATTGAAGGGGAAACACCCCATTCCCACCAAAAGAAGAACTGTGGATCAAAGTGTTATCCTTATCAGCTTAGATTTTAAGAGGCTGAATGACTGTCTTCAGTTTCTGGGGGAATTTAGCTAAATGGCAGGCCTCAGTGAGAGGTGGGGTATTCGTAGGGATCTCCTACTTATGTTTACGGTGATCTTTCCCTTTAAGAGCAATCTTGATAACCAGACAGTTGCTTAAACATTTGACTATAAATAAATAAATAAATTAATTAAAAGAAGAAACCCTAATAAAATTAACACATGCAGAAATAAAACATACGTTAAAACAGACGCACAAGTAACGGAGGTACAGAGGTGAGCGGGAATAATAGGAGGGTGTTGGGGGTTATAATTACCATTCCAGGTGTGCAGAAGTCCACAGAGAAGAGGCTGTGAAGATGGAAAGTGGTCCAAACAAAGTTTGGGGTGACCTGTCAGTAGACGACCTGGACAGACATACAGCAATGGAGCCGTGGCTGCATTTTTATAGGAATAATGGGACCTGAGGCCATGTTAATGTGACTGCCCTGTGAAACAAAGAATTGATGGGATTAACTTAAAGGTAAAACAAGGATGTATATTGTCACCTTGCTTATTTAATATATATGCAGAGTACATCATGCGAAATGCTGGCCTGGATGAATCACAAGCGGGAATTAAGATTGCTGGGGAAAAGATCAACAACCTCAGATATGCAGACGATACCACTCTAATGGCTGAAAGTGAAAAGGACCTAAAGAGCCTCTTGCTCAGGGTAAAAGAGGAGAGCGCAAAAGTGGGCTTGAAGCTCAAC
Source organism: Gekko japonicus (assembly GCF_001447785.1). NCBI lineage: Eukaryota > Metazoa > Chordata > Lepidosauria > Squamata > Gekkonidae > Gekko > Gekko japonicus. The sequence continues at coordinate 1,472,345 of NW_015161411.1, forward strand.
ATCAAAAAAACTAAGATCATGGCATCCGGTCCCATCTCTCCTTGGCAAATAGAAGGGGAAGTCGTGGAAGTAGTGACAGACTTCACGTTCCTGGGATCCCAAATCACCGAATACTGTGACTGCAGCCATGAAATTAAAAGACGCCTGCTCCTTGGGAGGAAAGCGATGGCGAACCTAAACAGCATGATAAAAAGTAGAGACATCACCCTGCCAACAAAAATACGCATGATCCAAGCAATGGTATTCCCAGTAGTCATGTATGGCTGCGAGAGTTGGACTATAAGGAAGGCCGAGCGCCGAAGAATAGATTCTTTTGAACTATGGTGCTGGAGAAGACTCTTGAGAGTCCCCCGGACTGCAAGAAGATCAAATCAGTCCATCCTAAAAGAAATCAACCCTGACTGTTCCCTGGAAGGCCAGATAATGAAACTGAAGCTCAAATACTTTGGCCACCCAATGAGAAGGGAGCACTCACTGGAGAAGACCCTGATGCTGGGAAAGATTGAAGGTCAAAGAAGACGGGGACGGCAAAGGATGAGATGGTTGGACAGTGTCATCGATGCAACGAACATGAAGTTGAGCAAACTTCAGAGGATGGCGGAAGACAGGAGGGTCTGGAGGGAGCTGGTCCATGGGGTCGCAAAGAGTCGGACTCGACTGTGTGACTGAACAACAACAAAACAATGGGAACACTGAATAGGGCTCTTAGGTACAGACAAAGAACAGGAGATGTTCGTGGAGGAGTTTTGGATGCAAAACAGAGTTTGCGCTGAAACTCTGGTTGCTTCCTCTGGTGATATGGAGTGTTAATGGATTGCTAGTTAAAGGAGCTGCGGTGGATCAGAGGTTAAGACACTGAGCTGCGGACCGGAAGGTCTGTAGTTTGGCAGTCCGAGACCTGAGTGCCGCTGCCACATGACGGAGTGAGCTTCCGTCTCTGGCCCCAGCTCCTGCCAGCCTAGCAGTTCGAAAGCAAGAAACTGTAAGTAGGTAAATAGGTACCAGTTTGGTGGGAATGTAACAGCATTCTGTGCACCTTGGCATTTAGTCATGTCGGCCACATGACCACGGAAACGTCTTCAGACAGCGCTGGCTCTTCGGCTTGGAAACAGAGATGAGCACCGCCTCCTAGAGTCAGATCCGATTGGCTTTCGAGCAAGGGAAACCTTTATGCTGCTTGGTGACCCTCCTTTTGTGTTAGGTGGGATAGAGGGGAGCTGTTGTTATGAAAGAAATGTGGATATGACAAAGTTGAGGGGAGGCTGATAGGATTAGTGATCCCAGGAGAATACAGTCATTGCCATATTTTGTGTCTTTGTGGATGAGTGGATTTCCTGGTGCAAACGGGATCTATTAATGTTTCTGTCGGAATGTGCCTAGGAAAGTGAGAAGTTAACAATCTACTGATGATCCCTGATTACTGGAGAGAAAAGGCTACCCAGTTGTGTGAGTAGCATATTGATTAGGGTGATTTGACCAGGAAGGGATGAACCACGTGATGGATGATAGGGTTTCTTCTTTCCTGGGTGCCTCAGTAGAGAGAGAAATGTCACCTTGTTTTGGATGGGGGGGGGGGAACTATCAGTCTGAAAGATGTCCTAGGGCCACTCTCCCAACATAGCAAATTTAGAATCATAGAATCGTAGGGGTCATCTAGTCCAACCCCCTGCACAGTGCACGGAATTTACAAATACCTCCTCCCCTCACACCCCCAGTGACGGCTGTTTCACGGCCAGAAGGTGACCAAAAAAACCCTCCAGGATCTCCAGTCAAATTGCTTCCTGTCCCCAAAATGGTGACCATCATTTCCCTGGGCATGTTAGAACGGGCTGTAAGGGGAGAAATTGATAGGGAACTTTTGGGAACACATCACCAGTATTCATAAGAGCATAGGAACATAAGGGAAGCCAATGTTGGATCGGGCTGGTAGCCCATCCGGTCCGGCGCTTTGTCACACAGTGGCCAAAATTACCAGGGTGCCATCAGGAGGTCCAGCAGTGGGTCCAGGACACTAGGAGGACAAGATTATTAGAAACAAGATTATTAGAGGTAGCTGTTAAGAGATGACACACACAAAAGAAAAGGGTGAACTCTGTCATAAAAAAGGTTAATTGACAGGCTAAAAGCAGAAGGCAGGGCACTATAGATCAAAAAGATAGATATCTCCTAGGCCAGACTCTAATAAAAGCAGGAAAAGGATGCTATAATTTAAGAAATTATACATCTACCATGTCGCAAGAAAAAAAGAAAAGGAGATAACATCTCGGTTGCTTGGCAACAGAAAAGCATCTGCCTTTTACTGCGATATATATATAAAATCATATTTGGCAAAGAACATATGTACATATATGGAATTAGCATAACAGGAAAAAGGGGAGAGAGAGGGGTGTGATTTAATTAAAACAAACAAATGCAGGATAACCTAAGAAAAGCAGTACAAATTAGATTGTAAGTCTGGTGACAGACAGGGTTTTTTCGCCAATCAGGATAGGGCATTAAGGCTTGAATATGTTAATGATGCTACTGTATACAAATTGTATGTAACTGTATACAAATTGTATGTAACCACAGAACTCCTTGTCTGGGTCTTTTAACTCAGACTTGAGTTTCCCTGCTGCAGCAGATTAAAGATTATTATTTTTTAAAACATCTCCACTCTTGAATTCGCCTGATCTCTTTGTGGGGCACATCTTTTGTCCCTAACAGGGCCATGAGAACTAAGCACTGAGTGGGCAACCCTTCCTTCCCTCCCTCTCACGATCTGCCCAAGTTCACAGAATCAGCATTGCTGTCGGATGGCCCTCTAGCCTCTGCTTGAAAACCTCCCAAGAAGGAGAGCCCACCTCCTCCCGAGGAAGCCTATTCCACTGAGGAACTGCTCTAACTCTCAGGAAGTTCTTCCTCATGTTTAGCCAAAAACTCTTCTGATTTAATTTCAACCCGTTGGTTCTGGTCCGACCTTCTGGGGCAACAGAAGACAACTCCGCACCATCCTCCGTATGACAGCCCTTCAAGTACTTGAAGATAGTTATATCACCTCTCAGTCATCTCCTCTTCAGGCTAAACAGACCCAGCTCCTTTAGCCTCTCCTCATAGGACTTGGTCTCCAGACCCCTCACCATCTTTGTTGCCCTACTCTGGACACATTCCAGCTTGTCTGCATCCTTCTTAAATCGTGGTGCCCAAAACTGAACACAATACTCTAGGTGAGGTCTAACCAGAGCAGAGTAAAGCGATACCATCACTTTGCATGATCTGGACGCTATACTTCTGGTGATACAGCCCAAAATCGCATTTGCCTTTTGAGCTACCGCATCACACTGCTGACTCATGTTCAGTGTATGGTCTACTATGACTCCTAGATCATTTTCGCACATACTCCTGCCAAGACAAGTCTCCCCCATCCTATAATTATGCATTTGATTTTTCCTACCTAAATGCAGAACTTTACATTGATCCCCATTGAAATTCATTTTATTTGTTTTAGCCCAGTTTTCCAGCCTGTCAAGATCATCCTGCATCCTGACTCTGTCTGCTACCGTATTTGCTACCCCTCCCAATTTAGTATCATCTGCAAATTTAGTAAGCATTCCCTCTACTCCTTCATCCAAATAATTGATAAAGATGTTGAACAAAACCGGTCCAAGGACAGGTCCTTGAGGCACTCCACTTGTCACTCCTCTCCAAGAGGATGAGGAACCATTCACAAGCACTCTTTGGGTGCTGTTTCTTTTGCTGCTGGAAACCGTACTGTTTGGTTCTGCTCCATCTTGGTTCAGTGTATATTTCTGGGCCACACTATGGCCTACTTCTAGGACAGACATGGCTTGCACTTTCACAGAGGGTGTTGGGGGGGGATGAAAGATGATGAGGGGTGTATTCTGCCAGTGGGTCCCCTTTTCAGAGGCATATAGGGTGCCTTACCAAAGCAGAAAAGTGGATATAAGGCATTCACTATATGCCATACTTTTGCTATATAGCCCTGACCTGGATGGCCCAGGCTAGCCCGGTCCCATCAGGTTTTTGGAAGCTAAGCAGAGCCTGATTAGTACTTGGATGGGGGACCACCAAGGAATACTGGGGTTACAACATAAAGGCAGGCAATGGCAAACCACCTCTGAACATTTCTTGCCTTCAAAACCCTGTGCGGTCGCCATGAGTCAGCCACGACTTGCTGGCAATAACAACAACTTAACCATAGGCTGAATCATACAAATAGGTTTAAGCCATTATAAGGTCAACTGGATGCTTTCAAACATCTCTGTATGTTCCTCCTTCATCACTCTTAGGCACAGCAGAAAAGTTTCCGGTAACTTGAAAGATAAAGATTGAAAGATAAAGATAAAAAAATTGAAAGATAAAGATAAAAAAATAAAAACTTAGCGGGAGATGCAGCATGCCCACACAGAGAAAAATTAGTAGTTGTTTCTTCACTTTTTTCCTGTCAAGAATGCGTTATCTGCATAGCTCAAATTGTAGTGTTCCACCAATAGGAACCTGGAATGTAAGATCTATGAATCAAGGTAAGCTTGACGTGGTCAAAAATGAGATGGCAAGACTGAACATCGATATCTTAGGAATCAGTGAACTAAAATGGACAGGAATGGGCGAATTTAACTCAGAAGACCATTATATCTACTACTGTGGCCAGGAATCTCATAGAAAAAATGGTGTGGCCTTTATAGTCAACGAGAGAGTGCAAAAGTCAGTACTGGGATACAATCTCAAAAATGACAGAATGATTTCAGTCCGATTCCAAGGCAAACCATTCAACATCACAGTAATCCAAGTCTATGCCCCAACCACTGATGCAGAAGAGGCTGAAGTGGAGATAATGAAACTGAAGCTCAAGTACTTTGGCCACCCAATGAGAAGGGAGCACTCACTGGAGAAGACCCTGATGCTGGGAAAGATTGAAGGTCAAAGAAGACGGGGACGGCAAAGGATGAGATGGTTAGACAGTGTCATAGATGCAACGAACATGAAATTGAGCAAACTTCAGAGGACGGCGGAAAACAGGAGGGCCTGGCGAGATCTTGTCCATGGGGTCGCGAAGAGTCGGACTCGACTGTGCGACTGAACAACAACAAAAAACCCAATTTTCACTACACCTTCATCTCAATCTAATCCAGTTTTCCTTATGATATGTTCTGCATACAGACTGAAGAAACGGAAAGGCAAAATGCATCCTTTGCCAATTGGAAACCATTCTGCTTCTCTATATTCTTTCCTAACAGTGGCCTCTTGTCCAGAGTACAGGTTGTGCATCAGAACAATCAGATGCTTAAACAGTTAAATTAAAACTTAAATAGTTTTCTTGACTTTTTTAGTGTTGGTGTCCATTTCATTCACCTTCTCAGCCATTTGCTCCGTTATTTTTAAAGTCTCAGTCAGCTGGAGCTGCTGAGTTGCAAGGTTCTGGTTTAGAGTTGTCAGCTGTTGTTTGATGTTAGTCATCTGGTCCAGCAGAGGGAGCAAGGAATCTGCCAACATTTTGGAGAACTCAGTGACCTCTTCCGGTCAAGGGCTCAAGATCCCGGCTGGTTTCACTTCTGCTGGTTTGTCTTTCTCTGCCCTCTTCCCTGCCATCTTTATGGATTGTTTACTTTTATGGAAACTTGCTAAAGTATCTGAAATACGCCCAAATGCTTAGCCACGCTCTGGTAAGTCTCTCAAAACAGATTTCAACGCTTTTTCTTCCGCTCCCTCCTTAGTATTTCATTGTTTAGTTCATGTGCATGGGAGGGGCCCCTCCCCTGCTAGCTTTTTTCGCCGTTCCCAGAGGGTAGCTTTCTTTTTAAATTCTCGTATTTGCTTTAAACCAACTCACTGTTTATTGTTGGTCATACGACCTCGCTCGGCACACGTTCAAAATGCTCGATCTCTGATGCTTGTCCCGGTCAGCGGCTCTAGATCCATATGGACACTCAGTGGCATGACCGTTGGGGCGGAGGAGCATCACGCTGGTGAAGAGGTCACCCCTCAAAAGCCCCATGGCTAGGAGCCTTTTGCCAAGGCTCCGGGGGGGGGTAGTGACCCGTCACCCCCCTCCTTTCCGCTGGTGCGCAGATCACATCCCCGAGAGGTCTGGGAGATGCGTCCGCCAGCGTGTCGCCATAAACTGGAAGTCCCCGCATAACACAGAGGAATTTCACATTACCCTTTTTAACCCTTTTGAAGCGGTTTTTGATCTGTGGTGGAGTAAACCGGTATAGGGCTGCCATTTCACACATGGCTTTCCCCTTCCGGTAAAGAGCTGGATCTGAAGCAGTTTGCCATTTCAGACTGCTTCGCTTTTTTCTGCTTTCCCCTCACCATTTTTCACCCGTGCGGGTGATCTCCGGCTTTTTTTTTTAACGTTCACTTTATAGCGCTATAGCACTATAACAAAACACTCCAGGCATTCCAATGGCGTTGATATACTGCTGTTCCGTTATAGTGTTATAGCGCTGTAGCGCTATAAAGCAAACGTCCCCCCCCAAAAAAAGGCGGAGATCGCCCGCATGGGCGAAAAACAATGGGGGAAAAGCACATCGGAACCGGGAGAGGAAACTGAAGACTACTTGGAAGCGGTTGACAGGTAAAACGCTTCTGCCCCGTTTCCTAAACGGGACAGAAGCGTTTGTGTCTGAAATTACGAATACATTCCGATAGGGAACTGGTTCTAAAACGGTTCTGTCTGAAATGACAGACCAGAAACCGTTTGGGAACCGTTCCTCTTCCGGATTATATAGTCTGCCTGAAATTCCTCACGCTTTCTGAAGGAATCTGTATCTCAGTTATCCTTGTAAGGTCATGTGGGCACATTCCAAAATAATCCCTGTGGCACAAAACAACTCTGTGGGAGTATCACAGGTTTTTTTTTCTTAATTTACCGTTGCACTTTGGGAAAAGGAACTGCTGTATTCAGATAAGTATATCCTCTCACATTCCCTTGGGTGGGGCTAGAAAGATCAGTAGCCAGATGTGATACTCCCACAGAGTTGTTTTGTGCCACAGGATATCTTTTGCTTACTTGTTTTTATATATGCTTGGACCATTAATCCAGGAAGGGCCATTTAGTCATCCCTCTGATGATGAAGAAGAAGAAATTGGATTTATACCCCGCCCTTCACTACCCAAAGGTGTCTCAGAGTGTCTTACAATCTCCTTTCCCTTCCCCTCCCTACAACAGACACCCTGTGAGGTAGGTGGGGCTGAGAGAGCTCTGACGGGAACTGCTCTTTTTCAAGAACAGCTCTGACAGAATTTATGGCTTGCCCAAGGTCATCCAGCAGCTGCAAGTGGAGGAGTGGGGAATAAAACCCAGTTCTCCCAGATTAGAGTCCGCACACTTAACCACTACACCAAAATGGCTCTCAGTGTCTCTGGAGACAGAGCATCAACAGATCCAAATCCCTCTTAACAACTACCCCAGGTGCACTTTTGGTGCATATTCTAGTGCATGTTTGATGCATATTCTAGTACCTTCTTCGTATTGGGCATATACCATAGTCCAAACTTTCTTGTTCTCCAGGCCTCGTCTGGAAGTTGGAAACCCTGCAGTATCTTACTCCTTCAAGTGTAGAGGGTCTAGCTAAAGTCAAAACTGACACAAATCCTAGGCTGGTCTGTATGTTCAGCGAGTAGGGTTCCCAACCTCCAGGTGGCACCTGGAGCTCTCCCGCAATGGCAGCTGCTGATGTCCAGACGACCGTATCAGTTCCCCTGGAGAAAATGGCTGCTTTGGAGTCAGATTGGACTCTAAGGCATTATACCATGCTGAGGTCTCCCCCCTCTACAAACCCCACCATCCCTGGGCTCCACCCCCAAAAAAACCTCCAGGTATTTTCCAAGCAGGAGTTGGCAACCCTACCAGGGTTCAACAGAGACTCCCAATTAATGGTTCAGGTCCTATTTGGGCTGAAGAAAAATGAAAAAAAATATGTTTTGTTTTAACTCTTGTGCTGGCCTGGCTCTGTTTTAGAATCCGGTCGGCTAATTTGTACGTGGGAGGGGCTGAGAGGGTGGAATTTTCAAACTGGGTGACAGTTTGAAATGGCAGTTGGTGGTTCTTCTCCCCACCCCTGCCCCATCCACTGAATGCCTGAGGGAGTTTCACCGCAGTGTCTCTGGAGACAGAGGGGCCCCTTTGCCTGTCAGGATTAAGTAGAAAGCGTTTCCAGGCAGCCAAGGGAGTTAGTATCCTCTTTGGAGCATCTCTGGCGGGTTTTTTCAGTGGAAAGCAAAAATCCAACGGAGAAAGTGCATGAATTTGGCTCGCTTCCTTGCTCGCTCTATTTCTTAAATTCATTTTATTTCATTTAAAACATTTTAATGCCACCTTTCTGCCCGATCAGGGTCCCCAGGATCAATGGTCCCTCTAAGCCAGTGATGGCGAACCTTTTAGAGACCGAGTGCCCAAACTGCGACCCAAAACCCACTTATTTATCGCAAAGTGCCAACACGGCAATTTAACCTGAATACTGAGTATTTACTTTAGAAAAAACAACTCATACATTAACTTAAGATGATCCAAACAAAGTAAGGAAAGCAATCCCAAATGCTTTCATTGACTTAAAATTATTTGGCAGAGAATTTGACACTTTAATGACGGTCTGGGCCTGGCTGGGGTGATGGCCCGCGTGCCCACAGAGAGGGCTCTGAGTGCCACCTCTGGCACCCGTGCCATAGGTTCGCCACCACTGCTCTAAGCTGTGGAGTCTTGTGAGCAAAAATTCTGCTTTGTGAGCTTCTGTAGTACAAATCCTCTGTGTTTCTCTGGTTCCAATTTGAGAAACACACACGCTCAGTCCTATGAAAGAAGAATCTATAACAGAGGTCTTTATTGTTAATCGATTAACAGGGAGATACCAAACAAACAGGGGTTGGCCCCCTCAGATACCAACCAGCGTCTCTGAGGTTACAATGGGAGACATAATCTTTTATATTTTCACATGACATCAGAGAAATGAAATAGAATTATTAGTTACAGCAAACTTCGTCAAACTGTGTCATCTATTTCCCATTGGGCTGAGACCTGTGGGTTGGGTCTTCCCAGGCAAAGTTTCTTCTTCCTAGCTGAACATTAAACTTTTCTCTAGCCTAGGTCATAGAATTCCAGAAGTATCTATATGAGCTGATACGGTTATAAGATGTTCATTGTCCTCTGTGTAGCCAGGCTAACTGGCACATGTGCAGAAGTAGCCAGTCAGTCAAGGCCGCAAACCTCAGCAGAACAGCAAAAATAGCGGAACAGCATTTTGTTTAAGCTTCCCAGAATGCATTTCCAGCAATAGCCATAAGTGAACCAACGTCTAATATCTGAATACATTCATGATTGATTTCTGTCCATGTAGTCAGAATCATAAATAGCACTTAACATATGTATCACAGAAAGGTTAAGTGTCCCTGCAAAGCTCATTCTGCTAGTCAGAGTGCAAAATGCCTTAACAGTGTTTCATAAACTGTGCGTACAACACTACTACTGGCATTAAAGATGTGAGCAAGCAATTTGGCTACTGCATAAATTAGTTTGCTCTGGAACCATCCTTCCTGAGGTAAGACAAAAATGTGTGCGCTGGAGGCTAAAAAACAGTGAGCTAGCTCACACTGTCTCAACTTATAGGGAACACTGCCCAGGATCTGTCTTTCTGTCTCTCTACCTAAGAATTTCCTCCTTATCCTTCATGAATGGTAGAACCCTGCTGTGATAGTGACTGAAAATTTCCTTTCACAGTCCTGTACAGAATTATGTTCTTTGTATTCACAACACATTTATTGGGTGTCTTGGTGGGGGTGAACCTTTCTTTCTGATTTATGAACTTGCTAGCAAGATCCAAGGGTGCCATTAAATGTCGATTTAGGTTACTATAATGAAACTTTGATTGCAGGGGGGAAAATTCCTGGAAGATGTGGCATTTATTTTCCTGGGGGGGAAAATCCTGGAAAATGTGATGTTAATTAGGTCTAAGACCGTAGAGATCAGCTTCCCTGGAGAAAATGGCTGCTTTGGAGGGTGAACTCGATGGCATTGCACCATGCTGAGGCTCCTCCCCTCCCCAAACCCCGCCCTCTCGAAGCTCCACCCCCCAAATCCCCACGTATTTCCCAACTCAGAGCTTGCAAGCCTGTGGCACTTGGTTTTTTGCCACTGTGTGACACAGAGTGATGGACTGGATAGACCATTGGCCTGATCCAACATGGCTTCTGTTACGTTCTGATCTCACAACTGATTTAGACACTGACAGCCTCCCTCTCCATCCCCTAGTTGGAAAGCTAGCTAGAAGCCCTGGTCTAACTTTCTTGTCACTTTCATAATACAGAACATTCATATCTTCTCTAAAGCCACAAGCTTCTTGTGGACTTTATTCTAAAAATGACCTTCCCCCTTTACTGTTCAAAGCCCACTCTGGCTAACAGTTTTTAAATCCAGTTTCTTCAATTCACAGTCACCTAAGAGTGTTTTCATGTGTCAGTAGCAATGTTCCCTCTAAGCTGTGGAGTCTTGTGAGCAAAAATTCTACTTTGTGAACTACTGGTATTAAAGTTGTGAGCGAGCAATTTAGGGTCCTGCATAAATTAGTTTGTCTTGAAGCCCTCCTTCCTGAGCTGAGACAAAAATGTGTGAGCTGGAGGCTAAAAAACTGTGAGCTAGTTCACACTAACTCAGCTTAGAGGGAACATTGGTCAGTAGTAGAAAAGAGCAAGAGTCTGGTAGCATCTTAAAAACTTACATTTGTGGCAGGGCAGGAGCTTTTGTGAGTCATGTGTGAGGTCTACATAAGCTCTTGTTTCAGCCAAGTCTGTTGTGTGAATGTAAAACCTATATTGGCCAGAATGCTTATCCACAGTACAAATGGCTGCTGTCCTTTATGGAAGAGTTGTGGAACATCAGTATTGGAGAGGCCAGGGGTCATTTCGTAGAAAAAGAGGTGCAGGAGCTCATCAGCATAACTTATTAGCACAACTTCTTCTTCACCCAAAGAGTGATTAACACATGGAATTCACTGCCACAGGAGGTGGCGGCGGCTACAAGCATGGGCGGCTTCAAAAGGGAATTAGATAAGCATATGGAGCAGAGGTCCATCAGTGGCTATTAGCCACAAGGTATAGATAGGGGCTCTGGGGCAAGTGATGCTCTGTCTTCTTGGTGCTTGGTGGGGGTCAACAGTGGGAGGGTTTCTAATGTCCTGGCCCCACTGGTGGACCTCCTGATAGCAATGCTCCCTCTAAGCTGTGGAGTCTTGTGAGCAAAAAATCTAGTTTATGAGCTACTGGCACTAAATTTGTGAGCAAACGATTTGGCTACTGCATAAGTTAGTTTGCTCTGGAGCCATCCTTCCTGAGCTAAGACAAAAAGGGGTGAGCCGGAGGCTAAAAAACTATGAGCTAGCTCACACTAACTCAGCTTAGAGGGAACACTGCCTGATAGTACCTGGTATTTCTGGCCACTGTGTGACACAGAGTGTTGGACTGGATGGGCCTTTGGCCTGATCGAACATTGGCGTCTCTTATGTTCTTATGGTCTTAACTTATTTGCATATGCCACACCCAGAGATTGAGGGATGGGTCCGGAGATGCCAGACCTGCCAGGAAGTCAGGGCAAATCCACCCAGCGCCCCCACCCTATCCTGGGAGTCTACTCAGAAACTGTGGTCCCACCTACATATCGACTTTGTGGAGCCTTTCCAAGGACTTTTATTCCTGGTCACTGTAGACTCATACTCCAAGTGGTTGGAGATAAGCCCCGTGTCTACAACATCTTCGAAAGTGGTGATCAGTGCCCTCCACCGTATATACTCCACACATGGCCTGCCCGACACCTTGGTCTCCGACAATGGAACAGCTTTCACATTGGCCGAATTCCAGGCGTTCCTGCAGGGTAACCTGATCCGGCGCATCAGGTCGGCCCCCTTTCATTCCGCGACCAATGGACAGGCCGAGAGGATGGTCCGGACCGCGAAGGAGGCCCTCCGCCGGATCACAGACGGAGATCGGGAGTCCCGGCTGGCCCGCTTCCTCCTGGCACAGAGGACGACACCCAATCCTGTCTCCGGTCAGAGCCCAGCTGAACTCCTTATGGGGCAGAGGCCAGCGAATTTGCTGTATCGGCTATACCCCGACCATGCGTCGGACCTGAGGAAGATAGTCGAGGTATGGGACGCACCAAGAGGATTCTTCCCAGGAGACCTATTCTACCTGAAGAACTTCAGCACGGGGCCAGCTTGGATAGCAGGTCGGATAGTGAGAGTCACCGAGCCGGTTTCTTACGAGGTTGCCACAGAAGACAGTCGGGTACTCAACAAACACATCGACCAGCTGAGACACCACATGGAAGGAGGACTCCCCAGACCAGCGGCATAGGAGGCGGTGGACCCCCCAGAGGCAGAGGCCGGACTCGAATTCCCCAGCACAAGTGACACCCAACAGCGGGACCCTGTTCCAGGGGCAGCAGAAGCAGTGCCCCCACAGTCGGTACCGCAGCCCACCGGCCCCCTGGAAGGCACAGCCCCGGACCCCGGTCCCCCGGAGCCAGCGCCAGTGCCCACCCCAAGACGTTCCCAGAGAGAGCGCCAGCCCCCTGCGTATTTAAGAGACTATGTCACTCAGGTGGGGACGGAACTATGGGGGGAGGGGTGTTGTGTCCTGGAAACGCCACCAGGAAGTAGCCAGGCGAGCCGAGCTTGATCCACTTGAACAATAGGGACTAGGCTCTCTAAAGTCCAGTAGGGGAACCAATAGAAACCTTGGCGGGAGATTTAAACCCTCCAATGGAATCTAGGGGTGTTCCCTTGGAAATGTATATAGTTGGCCTTTTGGCCGTTTGTTGTTGTTCTGTGTGTGAAGTACTGAGTAAACGCGTGTTTCTTATGTCATGGTCTGAGTCGTGATGTATCGAACCAACTACTTTTCAAGGAACATGCGAGGAACACATGAGAATGTGAAAAAAAGCAACATCTAGTGTGACGCTCAGATAAGCATTAATGGGACTCGGAAACCCCGGAGCCGTGAACTGAGTAAATCAGAGTAGAATATTGGATGAAATTTAAATTAATGATGGAGAAATTGATAGGAACAAATAAGCTGCTCTAATGATTGATGTGGGTCATGATTCACTGAGCCGGGGAACGGCACAGATCTTATAATGATGTGGAGGCATTGTCAGGCCTTTAACAGGCTCTAAGTTGACTTCCGTCACTCCTTCTGGCAGCTTGAAGGTGAATGCTCTCAGCAGGCTGGTGAAGAAAGTGAAGAGCTCCATCCTCGCCATCTCTTTCCCCAGGCACATACGGGCTCCTGCGAAAGCAAATACAGCAAAGCCAGCAAGTGAGTAATAGCACTATGTGTCTCTTTATTTAGCAGCAGCTAGTGTGAGCAAGAAAGTGAGTCTCCTTGAAGATAGCCCAAATTCACAGTTCAACAGGCGTTCTGGGCGGGGACTGGTCCAGGGTTACGGCGACGCAGCATGGCCGGAGCCAATCGGACAGAGGCCAGTGCAGCAAGTCGTCGCACAGTCACAGTCTATGGGAACTTCCCCTGAAGGAGCCACTGCGGAGCCACGCCGAACCACCACGAGGAAGCCACAGGAATATCAAAGCCGGCGGGGGGCCTGGTAGGCAATCACCTTCCCTACATTGTGTGGCCCTAGCTAGGAAGTTTAAATACCCATGTAAACCACTCAGAGCCTCCGGGATGGAGCGGTATAGAAACTGAATAAATAAATAAATAAACTTACTAAGCTTGGGCTGATTTCGCACAAGGAGCTGCGCCGCCGTCACGCCTCCCTTTGCCCCGTCTCCATTGGTCAATTTCCCACTCGAATGCTCACATTTTTGACCAGCGGCTTCGCTCCATTTTCCCCGCGGTTTCGTGATCCTCAAAAAACAGGATCACGAAACCGCGGGGAAAATGGAGCGAAGCCGCTGGTCAAAAATGTGAGCATTCGAGTGGGAAATTGACCAATGGAGACGGGGCAAAGGGAGGCGTGACGGCAGTGCAGCTCCTTGTGCGAAATCAGCCTTGGGCTTTTGCATTTACCTGCACCAAAGAGCAAAAGTTCTTCTCTGTCCACACATTTCCCATCTTTGTCCAAAAAATGATTTGGGTTGAACTTCCGAGGGGTCTCCCATATCTTGGGATCAAAAAGAACTGAGTATATATCTGGAACAATGTTGGTACCCTGCAAGGAAGAATCAGTTGATTTAGAGTAGATCCACACCAGCAAAATAACATAAGAAGAGGCCTGCTGGATCAGACTGGTGGTCTATCTAGTCCAGGATCCTGTTTCACAAAGTGGCCAACCAGTTTCTCTGGAGGGCCTACAACAGGGCATAGAGGCCGAGGCCTTCATAAGAACATCAGAAGAGCCCTGCTTGATCAGACCAGTGGTCCCTCTAGCCCAGCATCCTACCTCACACAGTGGCCAACCAGTTTCTCTGGAGGGCCTACAACAGGGCACTTAGAGGCCGAGGCCTTCATAAGAACATCAGAAGAGCCCTGCTGGATCAGACCAGTGGTCTATCTAGTCCAGGATCCTGTTTGACAAAGTGGCCAGCTAGTCGTCCTGGAGGGCAAACAGGGTATGTTGCCTCCTGGCACTGGTATTCAGAGATTTGCTGCCTATGTATACGGAGGTTCTATTTACTCGCTGTGGCTAATGGCCCTTGAAGGACCTCTCCTCCATTAACTTGTCTAACCTACTTTTAAAGCCATCCAAGCTTTGGCCATCTCTACACCCACTGGCAGCGAATTCCACCTTTTTATCACTTGCTGTATGACGTATTTCTTGACTGAAGTCTGAAGTTGTGCCTGTGAACCCATCAGGTGAAAGGTAAAGGTTCCCTTTGCTTGAAAGCCAGTCAAATCCGACTCTAGGGATGCGGTGCTCAACTCCATTTCCAAGCCGAAGAGCCGGCGCTGTCCAAAGACATTTCCGTGGTCATGTGGCCAGCGTGACTAGATGCTGAGGTACACGGAACGCTGTTACCTTCCGACCGAAGTGGTACCTATTTATCTACTTGCAATTTCTTGCTTTCGAACCGCTAGGTTGGCAGGAGCTGGGACCAGAGATGGGAGCTCACTCCGTCATGCGGCACCCGGGTCTCGAACTGCTGAACTACCGACCTTCCGGTCCGCAGTTGCCTCTTAACCACTTGAGCCACCGCAGCCCCTTGTGAACCTATCAACACACCCTCAAACAGCCTGTACAGTTAGAAAAATGTGTATACTTGGCAGTGGCAATGAAGGTAAAACTGGAACAATCTATTTTATGCAATCTTGGGAAATTGCTTTGGCAATACATTCTTCTTGACCAGAGCAAAACTGAAAAGACATTACACCTGATTTTATTTCAGAACTTTCGTCTTGAATTTGGTATACAACCTATGCCTGTTTGTGATATCAGAACTTCTCAGTGCAAGAGGTTGCTGGTGAGTGTTGCTTCTGCTGTGTCATTAAAGCATTGATGGGGAAAG
>NW_015161411.1:1488929-1489112 GCF_001447785.1 Gekko japonicus
CAATTGTTTGGGAGGAACCGAAAGCATCTTCTATCTCCTTCTGGACTTTCTCTGGGGAAAATGTTGGAAAACATAAGATTTATTTTGAACAGTTCATTTGTCTGTGGAAAGTTGAGCAATCAGTAAGAAATACTTATTCCATCTGAAAGTAGTTCATGTGTGAAAAGTATGCAGACGGAGAGT
>NW_015161412.1:0-14714 GCF_001447785.1 Gekko japonicus
TATCTCCTTAAACTCAAGGTGGCTAACAATGCAACGAAGACACAAAACAACACTCCATTAGCAAAACTTAGACAGTATGAATTAAAAATGCTGCCAAATAGTTTACCCTCCACCAAATGTCACCTGAAATAAAACTGTTTTATGCACCTTCCTAAAATGCAGCAAGTGAAAGTGCCCTCTGCAGCCACTTCAAGAGGCTTACTTCAGGGAGGGGAAAAAAACAGGCCAGCTGCTTACTTGTAACTGTTGTTTTCTGAGTGGTCATCTGTGCTTTCTCACTGATGGGATTTGCACCAGCATAGAGCTATGGTTCAGAAATTTCTAAAGCTTGGGTTTAGGTGCAACAATCTCCCCTCAGAAATGCAACTTTAGACTTTCGTTCCGGCAGCATGGCACAGCAACGGGCGGGGCTCGGATCGCTCCGAGACGCCCGACTCTTTTCCATGATTTTTGGTGCCTCCCGGAGCTCGGGAGAGCCCCGCCAGGTCTCCTGGGGGGAGAACTGGAGCAGAGGGGTTTGTTGTGGCCCCTCCTGCGACTGGCAATGTGGGGGGATGTCCACTTCCTACCGAGTTAAAATTTCCAAAAAATGAAAAAGAAAGCGGCCAGGAAGAAGTTAAGTGTGGCGGAATATCCTGACTTTACTCCGGGGAAACTTTTGTTACACTCTTGGGACAGGTGTATCGAGAGGTAACGGACTGCTATTTAATTTTGAAAGATGAATGATCTATAGTGGAAATGGATGATAATATGCTGGTTGAGGAGATGACGGTGGAACAATTTCTAAGTGCATTGAAGGTTGGAATCCAAAAGGGCATTCAAGCATTGGTAAATTTACATGAAGCCCTTAGAATTCCAGAGTGGGCTGAAAATCAAGAACACGAAGTACAGAGCCCAGAGACGATATGTGGGTACAAGCAAGAGAAGGAAGGTGCAGAATTGGTATGCTCATTGACTTTAAAGCGAAATAAGAAAACGACAAAAAGGAGACATAAGAAGAGGGAGAAGATAAGAAGAAAGGGGCAAAGAATTCTGTTTAAAAAGAAGAGAAAGAGGAGAAGGGAAAGACAGGGACGATTTAAGTGGAAGACTAAAAAGGACAAAATGGGTTGGACGAATGCCTGTTTGGAAAAAAACTGAAGAGAGATTGAGAATGAATTACCACCAGTGTAAAGGGAAAAATCATGTAGACATGCTGCTATGGGGAAAAAAGCTACAGATTCATAGAATGCAAATCAAATTATATGAAAATGTTGTAATTTTTTGTTTGTTTCTTTTCTTGGCTTGACTGTGGAAGAAATGGATTGAATAGACTTGTGTATCTTGCTGTGGAAAAATGAATTGAATAGATTAGAGTCGTAATTGGTGAGGACTAGCTGATATGAATTAAAGGGGGATGGCAATATTTAATTTAATTAATGGGAAAAAGCTTATTAAATTTTTGTTTTGCTGGGTCCCTTTTGTCTACATGTCATTGGTGCTTGTCAGTTTTTTCTGTATTTTTCGCTTATTTATTCTAGAAAATGGGTGAATAGGATAAAGTATATAGAAGGTGTTTTGGTAGAAAGGAGAAAGGAGATAATATTAGTAGCAGAGAAGGCATTGTGCTGTATTAAAATGTGTAATTATAATGACAGATCATAAGGGAAATATACGAAGTAGAAAATTTAGGAAATGAATTGAGAATATATTGATTATTGGTGACTTCCGGTCTGTGGCTCGGTGATGGCGGATGCTCTCCCCTATCTCTGGGGAGAAGATCCGCGCTCCAGTGGGAAAAGGAGGGGTGCCGCCTCAAGTGGCACCCCCAGGTGAGCCTTAGTGAAAGGCTCCAAGCCGGGGGCGCTGGGGGAGGCGACCTCTTCAATGGCATAATGCCGGAGAATTGAGGCACTCCTTTTTGCTTCAATCGGTCCTTCCCCTGTGAGGCTCAGTTTTACACTGAGCATAGCTGAAACCGACTGGGACAAGCAGAGAAAGTCAGCGAATTTCAACGAAGCTACAAGAGGTCTGAGTTCATACCGGCAATGAATTGGAGAAGGAGACAAGTGGAAAAGTTTTAAAAGTGAGTTCTCCCGCCCCCCCATGGAATGCGGCATCGAGAGGGAATCCCGGACGTAAACAAACTGAACTGTGCTATATAAATGGAGGGGGGAGGAAAGAAGAGAAGCGATAAAGTGTATAAGAGACTTAACTGCATTTGTGATAGAAAAAAGGCACTCTGTGAAGAAGGGTGAGAGAGGTTCCTCTAGTGTAAACAAAGTTGAAAATGGCCGGCACGCGAGGAAAACTAGGCAAAGTTGTGGGGCGTGGCGGTCAAAGTCCGAGAGTGGAGGAGACAGCCGACGTCTTCTCCATACTATCGGAGCTGCTCAAGCCAATAAACTAAAGACTCGATGATATGAACCATCAAATGACCGCTTCAAACCAGAGCCTGGCAAAGCAGCAACAGCAGATCACCGAGCTATTTAAGAAATCGTCGCAGACAGACGAAAAGCTGAAAGACTGCACACGACACCAAAAGAATCAAAAAGAAGATTGGTCTGTTGGAACAAAGACAAGACTTTCAGGAAAGAAGATTGTTGAACTTACAAATGGAGAATGGAAATAAGAAACTTAGGTTTCAGGGGATAGCTGAAGCGCAAGGAGAAAACTTGAAAGCGATGATGGCAGAGCTTATCGCCCCGGTGGTGGGGGTCTCAACGGCAGAAGTTGAAGCAGAAATTGAGGTGATTTATCGATCATACTCAAAATATATTAAGCGGAATAACCTGCCGGGTGAAATTGTTGTCAAGTTTCTCAGAAGACAGATGAGAGATGACACCCTTAAAGCAACAGCGGCTAGTCCCCTGCAGCTGGGAACTGCAGTCATCAGGGTCCTAAAGGACACTCCGTTTGAAGTTAATCAGAAAAGGAAAGCGTACAAAGACCTGATTTCAACCCTGCAGATCAACCAGATTTCGTATTCTTGGAACTTTCCTGAAGGTGTCGTGTTCAAATATGGAGATAAAAGGGAAAAAATCGACTTGGTTATGAAAGCGGAAGAATGGTTGAAGCGGCACTTCGGATTGAAGGAAGAGGAGCAACAGAAAGGAGGTGGCGGAGCAGGCATTGAAGAAGAGATGGATGACAACCAAGGTGCAGCGGGAGGTGCTTCGGTCAGAGAGACATATGACTTGCGGCATAGAGGACCAAAATAACCCTTTACAATATAGAGACTCGTTAATTATGAAGGTGATGAAAGAGACTCGATGCACACATGTCAAGGTGGATGTAATACTAACATGGACTGACTAATTCTTTAATTCATTGATTTAAATGAAAAGTTATAAGTTCGAATTCTAACTGAATACTAACTGTTAAAGACTTTCCTTCTTGGGGTTTTAGTCATAGTGTGGGTTTAATTTTCTTGTCTTTTTACCCGGGGGTATCTTTTCCCCTTCCCCTTTCTTTTCTGTTAGTCTGTAGGTGTAACAAAAAAGTAATAAAGCTACCCTGTCTTCAGGGGATTAAAAAAAAGGAGAATATATTGATTATTGGTGAAAGATAAATTTATTGATGATTTCTATATTAGAGACGGTTTGAGTACAATCCTGATATGTGTAGGGAGGTAAACAAGGAAATCTTGAAAAAATCATAAAAAATCATAATAATTAAAAATAAGAATAAAAATAAAAATAAATCAAAGTAATACAAGATATATGTCTACTATAGAAAGTGAAGATGTTGCAATTAGTAGGAAGTTTGTTAGCAACCTGTTAGGAGGGAGCAATGAGGAATGTAAAGTGGATGTTATACTTACAGAAATTAGTAACTTATAAAGAAGTGAAGTGAATATTAATAAATAGTATTATAGGACGCGTGTATGAGAAACTCTTATTATTATTATTTAATGACTGATTGGAAGGAAAATCTATGCTGATTTGGTTGATATGTTGCTTCTCAGAATATAGAAAAGGTATAAGAAATTAATTGGATGTGTATTAATAATATGTTTGTGGATATGTGCATGATTGTGAAAACTCAATAAAAATATTATTTTTTAAAAAAAAGAAATGCAACTTTAAACTGTGGGCATCTTTCACATCTGCAGAAACTGACTATGTTGAGGTTAGACAGAGACATGAAAGCAGGCTTCTTTGAGGTTGATAGATTCTGGGTTCGTAGCTGAAGGAAAGGCAGGATAGTATGTAGAAGCTGGTGTCTTTAAGACTGAATATGGGGTGGAGACTTCCATTTTTTGGGGGATGATGAAAATACTGAGATTAGAAACCTAGGCCACTTGGGAGCGAGGTGCTATTGCCTCTACTGAAAGAGGGAGTGCAGAGGATAGAAAAGGGGGGTGGGAGTGGCATACAGGAACACTCAGTATTAACAGAACAGAATGACAGATAATCTGAAGAATGTGCCTGTCTGAATGACAAGTCTGGCTCTTCTGAGGAGGATCCTCAGTCAAAAGAGATGCAGATTTTACTTCAGAAACTGAAGAAGCTGATTGAGCTGTACAGGCTGAAGTTGAAAGCTGATGTTGAAGTCCCACAGTACCACGAGAACTGGGGTATGGAATACTACCTCCAAGACCAACTCTGCCAGTCCCGTCAGGTCTTGACAGACAGTACATTAGCAGTATCCCCAGCCTGTCCATGGAACCCTCAACACAAGGTACGTACAATCAAAATTTGCACATGTCTGAACCCCGAACTGGCAGAATGAAGATGCCAACACCCCCCAGTTCAGGGCTGACTAAAGATCATGTAGCCAGTTGGGGCTAATTGAGACACTTTGATATTTGACACATCCAAATCCTCCAGCCAGATCTCTGTCATATATGCCAGGTCAGCACAGATTTTATTATTTATAATCCTGGCATGACTGAAGTTAGGTGAGGGAACAGAAAGGATATACAATCTCAACAGTCTGATTTTGGGCTTTTTTTCCTTTTGGGTAATTCCCCAACTTTTTTTTTTTTTTTTTTTGCATACCAAGAAATTCCCCCAAGTACATAGAGATCTTTACTTTTTCAGTGAGATGGCCTGCTTTTGCTGCTTTCATGACTGGCATGAGTACCCCTGCTGCTACAGGGCATCATGCTGAATTGGGCCATCCCTCTAACATGGCACATATAAATCACCACTTTCTGGAAAACAAAGTCATATGCACAATACTAAGTTGCCTAGATTATGCTGCAACAGAAGGAAAAAACATGTAACTGGGTCAATAAATGTTAAACTTTTGCACATTGTTGTCACTTTTTGTACCGTAGTTCTCAGTATTTTTGATACAGGGATCCAGAAGTATCCTCGGCAGTGCAAACTTCACTATCGGAAATATGATAGCTATTAACAACTATATTGGTTGCAATGAATAGCTGCACATTCAGGAATATTTTTTACAAACCGATATTCTGTTTTATTGTTTTTATCTTGGTATTGTTAAATAAAGTTAATGGTTGTGTTCATTATACCTGAAATTCGTCAAATAAGCTGCAAAAGGAGACTCCAGGAATAGTTGCTACCCTGAAATGGAAAAGCTCTGATCCCTGTGGAAAAGAAAAACAGTTGTTAGTATGTAATAAGATAGGCAAGAGTCAAGTATATAGTTGCATCCCTTTCGTGTGTAGCAAGACAGGCGAGGGTCAAGTATATAGCTGCATCCCTTTTAATTACTTTGTCAAATGCCTCAGGCTGCAATTACTAAAATTTATTCAAGAGCCAGTAACTAAACTGTCCTGCCTGTTTTTCCTCATGAAGCTCAAGGTACTGTACACAGGGTTCCCAGGAGGTCTCCCATTCAGATACCTCTCAAAACCCCCACAACTTCAATGTGAAGTAGAATCACCAGTCTCAAAAGGAACAATAGATTTAGTACCCAGGGAACAGTGTCATCAAGATTTCTATTCCCATTACTTTCTGTTAAAGAAGAAATGGGGGGGGGGATAACCCATCTTAGCCGTAAGGGATCTGAACAAAATTGTTGTGACAAAAAATTTCAGGATGGGTCTCATTATAGGGTTCCACAGAAGTGGCTATACTACATCCTGTATTACTACATGACTATAAACTCATCTGGCTCCTGGAAATGTACAGGAAAGTCAATCTGAGACTCAACAGAAGTAAGATGAAGTTGCAACTGATAGCACCACCCAATAAAGCTCACCTCTACAAGGCTTTCAACTTGACTCTGAAAAGGTGAGAGCAGCATAGTAAATGCCCAGACAATCCAATGCCAAATATCTGCAGCAGTGGCAAGGCAGCTCTGGACAAATTTCTACTACCAGTGGATATTGGTACAATTTTGATGTGGCTTCCCCATCTTAATGCAGCCTGCTAATTCCGTGCACCTCGGCATTTATGCTTGCCACATGACCACAGAGAAGTCTTTGGACAGAGCTGGCTCTTTGGCTTGGAAACGGAGATGAGCACCGCCCCCTAGAGTCGGATTCGACTGGCTTTTGAGCGAGGGAAACCTTTACCTTTAATCAGATCAAAGACTTCCTGTGCAACCTTGTGAATAGTTACTCCACTCTAAGTCCACTGAAGCCAATAGGTTTAGACTGGAGTAACTCTGCAAAGGATTGCACTCTTTGTTACTAAAACCCTATTTGTAAAAATACTACAGTATGAATGAAGATGCTACTACCCATTGAAATGCCAGTGAAACTTGTTGGTGCACTCCTTTTGCAAAACAGGCTGCCTGTTGTTTGCATCAAGGTCTTTATCACAGACTGAGCAATACTTTGCCGAAATTGATATAGAATGTTTTAGCAACAGTGTTTGCTGTGAAAATTTTGAGCAGTATATATGCAATCAGGAATCTATCCATACTGACAGAGAGCACAAATCACTGGAAATAATTTTTAAGAAGCCATTATTGTCAGCTCCAAAATACCTACAATACAGGCTACTCAGATGTACAATATAAAAAAGGAAAGATAATACACACACACACAAACACGCAGAGTTGATTATTTGTCCAGAGCTGCCTTGCCACAGGAATCGCACAGAGACAGACAAGACATATGAGATACTCTGCTCACTTGATATTCTTTATGTGATATAGTGGCCAAATACTGCTAATAAAATATTAGACCCAATAAGAAATTCTGATGCACATGCAGCATTGCAACCAAGTCAACAGAAGGAGCCACATAACACTCTTAACCTTGGAACAATGTATAGTGGATAGAGAGTTTTGAAGGACTTTAGGTACTCAAGTTTGGCTTTCTTGTACAAAGTATGTATTTTATCTAAAACTTACATATATGCTTAGAGTGAGACCATCTGGATTGTACAGCGTTGTGTTGAGTCTGTGGGCCAAATATGTTCTCATTTTTAACAAGCTTGATGTTTTATTGGTAGCTGAAAAATAGTCAAAACAATCTCTGAGTGGTACTTACATGTTTCCTCAAAGCTTGGGATTCAGTAAAAACTGAATCCTATAAAGTAGGACTGGACTAAGCACAGAGATACAACTTTAAAGGATATACTTCAGTGACATTGGAGCAGTATCACAGACATGGCATCATGAGCTAGAACTTCACAGGCAAAAATGTCTAGACCTTGCTGATAAAGTGCAATGAAAGTGAAAGAGAGTAGAAACATTACTCTGAAATCCTGGTTACTGTTAACCATAGTTAATGGTGATCAAGGTACCAGCTTAATCCTGGTTAAAGCTAGCTGTGGAAGAATTTCCTACATCCCATTTCCTTCACCACCCTTCACCTATGTTATGCTTGCATTAGCCCTTAGAAGTTTCTGAGGATAAAGCTAGCTGTGGAAGAATTTCCTACATCCCATTTCCTTCACCACCCTTCACCTATGTTATGCTTGCATTAGCCCTTAGAAGTTTCTGAGGATAATTGATGTTGTTTGTGTGCAAAGGATTGGACAAAGCTGGGTTTTTTTTAATTTGTGGGGTCTACCATACCTTTCTGTATAAAAATATGTAAGGTGATGTAAGCTTTTCCAAAAACCAATACATTTTCTTTGAATCTGCCCAAATGCAGTAGCACTTGTTTTCTACTTTGGATTTTGGAAACAAGGCAATAGGCGGGCACTGAGGATGGAGATACCTGTGTGTTCCACTTTCAAGTTCAAGACCTCCAATTCAGGGGGAGGGGCAGCAATAGAAACCTTCCTTTCCAGCTGCAGGGCTTGTCAATGGTGTAAAGGCAAAGTAGGTTGTGATTACTTTTTGTGTGTGCTTCTTAACAACTATTTTCCCCCACTTTATTTAATAGAAAGGGAGCAGTAACAATACTTCGAATTAACCAATTCATACAATCTAGTACATATGTTACTACTTCAAAATTTTCCATTATTAAAATACAAGGTGATAAAAGCCGTTGCACACCTTTGTCCTTTGTCGAGAGTTAGCTAGCCTTTTCCCCACCCCACCTTTTTTGTAACTTAAGTTGCGCCAGCTAGCAGCCATGCTAGCTAGAACCCCCCCTTTATTTTAGAAGGGCTCTGCTACAGGTAATTCTCACGCAGCCTTGGCCTAAGAGTATAAAAGAGTGAGGAGATTGTAATTACTTTCTGACAACCTTTTGCACCTGTTAACAGAAGTTCACTGCCCATTTTGGAAATCATGGCAATAGGGCGACGGGCATCCTCTGGCCTCCTCCGGGCCGCAGCCTTTAAACGGGCTGCTTAAGGGAGCTTGAAGCTGGGCAGGCAGGGAGAATTATACTGGGGCTCCCTCACACAGCCCCTTTAAATGGGTTGCGTGAGAGAGTCCAAGACAGCTGGGTCAGCAGGGAAGAGGCTTTTGCCTACCTCTCACCTGCTGCATTTGTTCTTAGACATTAGAGCAAATGAATCAGAGGTGAAGAACATCTCCTTCGATGAAATTGTTCAAGAGAGCAGCTGCAAACCCACCAGTTCAGATCTCCAAGGTGTGGGGGAGCTCCAGGAGCACTGTAAATAGTCATGGAGGTTTTTTGCTCACAATGTGACAGCACCAATAAGCATCCTAAATGGACAGGAATCTGATGGATGCATGAAATACGATTGCCAATCTCCAGATAGCACCTGGATCTCTGTTCCCCTGCTTTCTGCTCTTCACCAACTGTCACGAGCCACCACGAATTGCACCAAAATTCATGGAAGTTCATCATGGTTCTTTAGTTCATGAAACACAAACCAGCCAAAATTTGTGATGAACCTTAGTTCATTAGCCAGTTTGTGCCCATCCCTACTTTCAATGGCTGCTAGCAATGGTGACTGAGAGGAACGTTGCAGAGCTGGAAAAAGTACAGAAGAGGATAATCAAGATGATTAGGGGGTTGGAGAATGTTCCCTATGAGGAAAGGCTGACGAGTCGGGGACTTTTCAGTTTAGAAAACAGATGACCATGGAGGGACATGACAGAGGTCTATAAAATTATGCATGGGGTGGAGACACTTGACACAGAGACATTTTTCTCCCTCTCCCAAAATACTAGAACTTGAGGGCATCCAATGAAACTGATGGGCAGTAGGTTCATGACAGACAAAAGGAAAAGCTACTTTACACAGTGAGTGATTAAAATGTGGATTTTACTGCCAGGGGATGTAGTGTTGGTCACAGGAATATACAGCTTTAAAACAGGATTAGATAGATTCATGGAGGATAAGTCTATCAGTGGCTACTAGGCCTGGTGACTGAGGGGAAACTCCACATTCAGAGGCATTAAACCTCTGAACCCCAGAGCCAGGAGGCAGCATCAGGTGAAAGCCTCAACCTCTGTGCCCTGTTGTTCGCCCTCCAGGAGAACTGGTTGGCCGCTCTGAGAGACAGTGGGAAATGCTGGACTAGATGGACCATTGGTCTGATCCAGCAGGGATCTTCTGATATTCTTATGTTCCTTGAAAGTAATATGATTCGAAAAAGGTTCTGGTTTTTGGTGACTCACAAGTGGGTGCGCTCCATCATTGCTCTGATGTGAGTGGCCCGCAAACGTGCCAATGGGGAGGAGTCCAAGTTGTTCTTGGACCCCTGTGACCCTTTGTAGGAGGGTTGCAGCCTGGGGCGTGAGAGGTGCCCCTCCCAAGGTGGAATGGCGAGGGATTGAGGGGGCACCTCTTTGCCCCAATAGGTCCTCGCGGCACGGAGCCAGCAATGGCACCTAGAGACACACACCGGACCAAGCGTGCAAGAGATCCACCAGGACCAATCTTTCCTACTGCTTAAACAAAAGCAAGTAAGAATCTTTCCTACTGCTTAAACAAAAGCAAGTAATAGTAAACTTACTATTTAGCGAGCTGCCATCTGAACGTTGGGAGTAAAGCCGCCCCAAAGCCCCAAATAAGCGGAAGGGGGGGGGAAATCCCCACGTCCAAAGAACTGAGTTAAAAGCAGGAGGTGGGGCAGCTTGAAAAGAGCGGATGCTGACGGAGTGCAGTGCAGAGTAGCTAGAAAGTGATATTTTCAGACTTTAAGAAACTTTAAGAGACTTTTCAAAACTTCTTACTAACTATTTACAGTGAGCTAAAGGACCAGTAGAAATAGAGCAAAATAGAGACAGGGGGAAACTCAATGTATAACTAAATATACTGAATAAAGTAGACTAGAGTAGTGGAAAGAAAAAGGAAAGAAACCCTGGAAAATAAACGATATAATAAAATAATAATAAAACAGTAACAACAAATAAAGTTCAACAACAGAATTGAAGAAATACATGATACAATCAATAAAAGGGTAAGAAAAGCAAAATAAGAAAATAAATAATTAATTTATTTTAAATATATAGAAAATTTGTAATAACTGTAGATTATACGAATGGCAGCAGGAAGTAGTGGAACCAGTGGACTAAGAAAATCATCTATAAAATCACGAGGCCAGACTAACATCCACAGTCAACTAAAACTTAATACAATGAGTACAATACAAATAAATATGAAAGATCTAAAAAGTTTAATGCAAGAATGTAAAGTGGCAGAGATGAAAACATTTGCTGAAGTGACATTGCCACCCTTAATAAGACAAGAGATGGGACCAATTCAAACTCAGATACAGAACTTCATTCAACAAGCCACTACTGAAACAGAGGAAATAAAAAAAACAGACAAAAGAAAATAAACAAGAAATTCTAAAAATAGCAGTAGCTAACAATAAGATGGAAGAAAGAATGCAAGATATAGAACAGGAAGTCCAAGAAGTCAGAACAAAAACAGATGAGATAGAAGAGGCTCTTATGAGTCTAGAGATGGAAAAGGCCTTTCTAACAACTTCGTGTCAAAATGTGCCTGAAGCTATAGGGAAGAATATAAAGGAAGAGATAATCAAAAATAATTCTGAACAATTGAATGTACGAACTGAAGAAGAAATAGAAAAAGAAATAGATCAAGTATACAGAAAAAATAGCTCATGTGCCAGAAAACATAAAACACCTAGAGAAATATATATAAAATTTATAAGGAGAAATATGACGGATAAAATTTTGAAAGAATCAAATACAACTAAAGTAATGATACAGGACTCCGAAATAAAATTTCTAAAGGAAATACCATGGAGAATCCGGGAGAAAAGACACAATTACACAACATTAACAAAATTATTAAGAGAAAATGATATTCAATACAGATGGCTGGTCCCTGAAGGATTATTATTCATGTACAAGGGAAGAAGGCAGAGAATAGATTCAATTTTCAAATTGGAAGATTTCCTAGAAAGAAATGGAGAAAACTTGGGTTGGCAGAGTGAAGAGGGATCCGAAAGGGGAGAAGAAGATTCTAGAAAAGCAGAAAAAGAGAAAAAAGAAAGAAAAAGAAGAGGGAAAAGAACATATTTTACACCCTCACAGATGTTCAGTAGATATCAATATAGAGCAAAAGAACAAGAAAAAGGAAATAAACAATAGGATGGGAAATCAAAGGAAATTTAAAGTACTATCTGTAAATGTCAACGGCTTAAACAGTCAGACAAAACGAAGAAGAATTTTTCATCAATTAAACAAAATACAGTCAGAAATAACATGCATACAAGAAACTCATATAAAAAAACAAGATCAGAAATACTTAGAAAATAAGAAATTGGGCAAACTTTTTGCAGCTTCACACACACTAAAAAAAAGAGGTGTAGCGACATATGTTAGAGATCATTTAAATACAGAAATGATATATGCATCAGAAGATGGGAGAATATTAGCCACCATGATTACAAGACAACAGAAGAAATCTTTGATAATAAATATCTACGCACCAAACCAAAATCAGGAACAATTTTTTAAAAGTCTAAGAAATCTGCTAATACCTTATAATACAATAGAAAAATATATAATTGGAGATTTTAATGCAGTAGTTGATGGGAAAAAGGATAGGAGAACACAAGCTGCACATAGAAGAAAAGGAAATAAATTACCAAAAGAATGTTTAGAATTGATAGAAGAACATAGCATGGTGGATGCGTGGAAAGTGAGAAACAAAGAGAAAAGTGATTATACATTCTATTCGGCCAGACACAACTCTTGGTCACGGATTGATATGGTTTGGATGTCTACTATAATAATTCCAGAAATAATAGAAGTAGAAATACTACCCAATACGTTCGCAGACCACAGCCCATTAATGCTAACATTAAGAGATAAGCAGCGTAAGACAAGATGGAGAATAAATAAAAATTTAATAAAAGATAAGGAATTTGACAAAAAAATGGAAGAAGAAATCAAACTAAGAGACGAAATAAGAAAAGATCTTCTTAATTGGAAAGACCTCCAGATATCACTAATGGGAAGGATAGCAACAATTAAAATGAATATTCTTCCCCGTTTTCTATTTTTGGCACAAAATCTACCAATACTGAAAAGAAACCTATATTTTACAGAATTAGAAAAAAATCACAAGGAAATTTATCTGGTACCCAAAAAGAGCACAAATTAAATTAAAGATATTACAGGATAAAAAAGAAAGAGGAGGTTTGGGTTTTCCAAACTGGCATCTTTATTATCAAGCAGCTACTATGGGTTGGTATTGGATACAACTAGAAAATTGGAGAATTCTACGCCTAGAAGGTCATGACCTTTACATGGGTTGTCATGTGTACCTATGGTATGAAAAAGATAACATCCGTGCTAATTTTTACAACCATATTATAAGAACAGCACTAGTAAGAATATGGAAGGAAATAAAAGATAACCGGCGCTTGGCCTTCCTTATAGTCCAACTCTCGCAGCCATACATGACTACTGGGAATACCATTGCTTTGACCATGCGGACTTTTGTTGGCAGGGTGATGTCTCTACTTTTTATCATGCTGTTTAGGTTCACCATCGCTTTCCTCCCAAGGAGCAGGCGTCTTACAGATCTTGGTCTTAATATATGGATATACTACAGACAAAGAATTTTAAGTATACTTGTGATATGGTTTATACATTTAGTTAAGTGTCAATTGTCACAGTATTTTTGCTTCACTTTGCAGCCAGGAATAACAGGCACAGAAAATGGTAAGTAGCACGTTCTTCCGGGGATCTCCTTCGGGGGCCTCCAGGTGTTCCTACAGGGCTCCTCTGGGGTCCTACAGGGCCTTCAGAAGACTCCTCCAAAGTTCCTCAAAAGGGGCTTCTCCAGGGGCTTGAAAAGG
The DNA here is from genome assembly GCF_001447785.1 of Gekko japonicus. Taxonomy (NCBI): domain Eukaryota; kingdom Metazoa; phylum Chordata; class Lepidosauria; order Squamata; family Gekkonidae; genus Gekko; species Gekko japonicus. The sequence goes on from NW_015161412.1 coordinate 13,560, forward strand.
TACAAAAGGTATGAGGCAGCTCCTCTTCATGGACGGATGAGGTGGCATGTCAAGTCGCTCATAAATTGCTAGTAAATTGCTAGTTTAAAAAACCCCTTGAAATGGGAGCTCGCACTCAATGCTCCCACCACAGCACCATTTTGGTTGGGCCTCTGAGAAGGCCTCAGTATTTTCTTTCTTACTGTTCCCTCAGTTAACTTGTATGCTGCTGTCAGAAGCCCATTTGAATATTCAGAATCTTGTGGCCAACCCAGTTACTGTTTTATAGCAGGTGGGGGGCGCCTATCTATCTACTAAATACTCAAAACCCTCTTGAGAATGCCAGAAGCTTTGATAGACCTTGGGGGGGGACCCTGGAGCCCCTTGGGTTTCCAGCCAAGTTTGTTCTAATGCCCTGAGAACTTTAGGGAAGAGTATGAGGATCATATCTTGAGGAAACAACCAGTTCTAGCTCTGTGGTCCCTCTACCCTGATTAGGTTGCCAGACCCCCTCGGTTGAGGCAGGAGTTCCCCACCACCAGGCCCCACCACCCTGATGCCAATCAGCTGGCCAGCAGGGGTGACTTATCTGGGAAAAGAGTGAGGCCCAGTTGATGTTGCAGTCACTTTTTATGTGTCTCAGAAGAGATGTCATCATGTCAATTACATTGGGGCAATGCTCCGGTATTTGGGCAAAAACTCTTATGGTAGAAGCCAAATTTACCATAGAGTTTTTGCCCAAATACCAGAGTATTGCCCTGACATCGCTACATGATGATGTCACGTCCGGGCCACATCAGAAGTAAAATCACTGCAACATCGACTGGGCCTCCCTCTCTCTCCTACTAAGTCCCCCCCCCATCCCCTGCCAGTTGCTAGGAGGGACCTAGCAACCCTAACCTTGATTCCTCCTCTTTTGGGGCAAGAACATTTTATCTAACCATTCTGAGTTTGCTGAAAAATAATCCATCAAAGGAGTAAGGTAAACAGCATTCTGCCTTCTCTGCCATTTGATGGTGGTCTCAGACTGAGTGCCTTGAGACAGCCCTGAAGGGTAATGGTATAATGGCATGCACAGTAGGACAGAAAGGTATCAGAGTCAAAGAAAGAGCCCTTATGCTGCTATTTGGTCTGCTTGCTAGAATAAAGAAGAAGAGATTGGATTTATACCCCCCC
>NW_015161412.1:15173-18749 GCF_001447785.1 Gekko japonicus
TCTTGTTGCTGCCCTTGTGTCTTCATCTCTGGCCTGGCAAAGGCTGGGATCCCCCCCCCCAAGACTTGAACCCTTGTGGCAGAGATCCCGGGTATTTTATCAGTGTGACCTCTGCCGAGTGAGTTACAGAAGCATGTCGGTGATGTGGCTGAAGGGTCCATGTTTCTTCCTTCATTGTGCGTGCAGGCCTGGCAAAAGGGAACACTGTTGCAGGATGGGAACTGCAATTCTCATCTTTGGAACTCCCTGATATGTATTCCTCCCACAGCTCTTAGTGCTCATGCCACAGCCCACTTTAGGGTAGAGGCTGCTATATTCCCTTTGCTCCCACTCTCGTGTTTTGGGTGTGGGCTGTGGCAGCTTGATGTTAGGGGTGTGTGGTTGCATCAGCCAGCATGAAATCTTTGGCTGGCTCAGTGTCTGCCTGTCACAAGGGCATGACATGACTGATGGGTTGCTAGGGTATCTGGTGCAAATGCTATGTTCTGCATTAGGTCTTCTGTTCACTTGCATCTCCTCTACAGAGCAGGCACAAAGTACAGAGTGGTATGCTGGCACGGCACTGGTGATGGGGTCTTAGGATGAGGCTGTTAGAGGTAGTCCCTGTGTGATAATTCCTGAAATTATAGCCATCCAGTGAAACAAGATGTCCAACTAAGAAATGAATGCAGGAAACGCTGATGATCTGCAGGGGCTCTCGATTGACAGGAAATTGCAGAATCTCAATCTGTCTTCCGTATTCAAATCATTAAGTCTTCTGCTTCCCCTACCTGAAATCTCCCAGTTTGTTCTGTTGTTGACTTCTGTTATTGTGACAAAATAAGGAGATGACAAATTTACAGATCCATCCTCATTCTCAACGGTGAAACTGAGGGGAAGTTTTGAGATTGGATACTTCATCCGGATTGCCTGAAGAGAAGTTACATACAAATGGTTGATATAAAAAGAGAGTGCAGTGCAGGCATAACTATTCAAAATGCATGGATTTCTATGGGACTCTTTCAGTGTCAGTCATGGAATAATGTAGGTACCACTAAACAGGTTTCTCATCTGGTCTGATACAACACTTTTGCAGCTACACAATTATTTTCTTAGCAATCAGTCAAGGGAATAATTCGTCCCAAGGCTGTGCTACCCATTAGACTGACAGGAAACATGTCCACACACCACGTGAAGTGGACTTCTGTGTGTCTGTCCACTGCCTTCAGTTTCACATCTGGCTGGATTTGAGCAGCTGGAAACCAGCATGTCAGGGCTGTAGCCAGGAATTTTTTGGGGGGGCGGTGCTGGGGGAGGGAGAGGAATAGCCCCTTACCATGGCTTCAGGCTGGCGTGGTGGTAGCATGGCATGACTTAAACTCTCCTTCCCTTCCACTGCACCTTCACAGGGCAACATGGGAGGATCTTATTGCTAGTGTCATGTGACTCGGGCCACATGATGGTCTCATGATGCCAGCAGCGAGATCCTCCCATGCTGCCTGCTGCAGACACTGTGGAGGGGAGAGCTTAAGCCATGCCACGCTGCTGCTGCGCTGGCCTCAAGCAATTATCTAACCCTCCTTCCTTCCACTGAGCCAGCTCTTCTTGCTGCTTCCTCCTGCTTCTGGGGCAAGGAATGAGTGGAAGGATGGAGGGTTACAGAAACCTCTTTGGGCCAGCACCGCGGCATAGCTTAAGGAAAAACGGAACTGAAAGGGAAGATTGGGGAAGATTGGGTAGGGTGCTGCAAATTCGATAGGGGGTGCTGCCCCCAGTGTCCCCCGCTGGCTATGGGCCTGCAGCATGTCCTATACTCTCTCCACTTCTCTAAGCAATGAAAAATCCTAGGGCCACCTCCTTAAGCACTGAGAACAGGCATAGTCATTGCTGCAAACTTCACTTCCTTGGATTAATGAACACATTTACAAATATCAAAAAGAACACAGGAGAAGTAAACAGGCATTTCTTCAGCAGGCAGCAGATCCCCAGGCCGCAATCTATACAATCACCACAAGGTGACGTCCCTGCTCTACCAAGAAAGTCCCCCAATTCAAGCCACAGGCTACTTTTGCTGTTTTTCTGCACCCTCCCCACACTGCCTTGTCCAAACTCTGATGGGTATCTCGATCCAAGCACTTTAGATCTCCCCAGCTGTTAGGAGACCATCTGTTATTAGTTCCATTTGATAAAAGATCAGCTGACTGCAATATTGGCCAGCTAAAAGTTGTAACACATAATCCTGTTGCTAGATAACTGCAAGGTATCCAGCGAAGGGGGCTTTGATGCTCGAAAGCTTATACACCCAGAATCTTGTTGATCTATGAGGTGCTACTGGACTTGAATCTAGCTGTTCCACTGCAGACCAACACGGCCACCTTCTGAATCGTAACTACAGGGGTACCCTCTTTAGCTGTCTACACCAGGGCAAAAAGAGAGGCAGAAGGACCATGTGACAGAGAAGAGGGAGGATGGCTGAGAACAGGGGGAAAGAGCATTGTGGATGTACTGGAGGAGTGCAGATGATGAGCAGCCATCTATGTATGTGAGACTGTAAAGTTCTTAGCCCTGTCCAGGGCAGCGAACTGGGCATAATTCCATTGCAAAAATATTTCTAATACTGTGGCAAGTGATTCTTACCTTCTCCTTGCAGTCTGAAAAGGCAACCAAAAATGACAGCTTCATATTGTCTGTACAACCGCATTCAGATCGCTTTGTTTTGCTAGCACACTGTTTGTAAGTTCCAGAAGACTGTGGGGAAAAATATGCAAATGAAACGAATCTCAGTTGCTATCATTACAACATCTCGAACATTAAAAAATGACTAAACAATGCAGCTCTCAATTCTTTTTCATAATAAATTTTTATTTCCTATAATACATACTTCTAACACAACATAACTGAGACAATCTTAAACAGAACATAACACATATAACAGATCCTTCTCCTCATATAACCTAAATATTGTACCTACATTTTTATATATATTCATTAGATTTGCGTTGGCTTCTAACCATTTATATACCTTTAACCAAACTCTTTGAAATAATGAATTCATATTCCCGTGAAGTTTATGCGTTAAGTTGTCCATTTCGGCCACCTCTATTACTTTGTTAATAAAGTCCCATTTACAAGGTGCCGTTTCACTCTTCCAAAATTTTGCCAGCACTATTCTTGCTGACGTTAGTAGATGTAATATTAGGTATCTTTCATCCTTTCTCCAGTTTTCAGGAAGTATATTTAATAAAAATACCTCCGGGTCTAACGGAATTTGCAAATTAGTTATTTGTACCAGTATCAGATGGACCGCTTTCCAATATTGTTTTACTTCATTACACGTCCACCAGGCATGATAGAAAGAGCTTATCGATGCAGCTCTCAATTTAACTTGAAAAGAGTGGTCTAGCTAACAGATGTTACCATATTACCATTGAGAGTCTTAGGGGTGGGGTGAAGTGGCAGAGTCCTGTGCATCCAAAATCGATAGAAAGCAGTTTTAGATAATAGATCTATGGCAGTCGAAAGGGTGAGGACAGGGTAGACCATGGGACCACTTTGGTCTTACATTGAGGAGAAAGCATAACAGAAGTGCTCTCCTGA
>NW_015161412.1:18825-24258 GCF_001447785.1 Gekko japonicus
ATGAGTTTCTGCCTATTCCCTGACTCCTTCACACTGTGGAATTGGATGGTCTCTAGCTATCTGAAGAAACTCTCCCCATGGGAACCAGTTAATGAACTATGATTTTCAGCTGAGCTCTTTATCTTCAGGTGTTGTACAACATATATGGAAGGTACTCCTTAAGAAAGGTCCATTTGGCACTTTCACAATTAACATTTAGGTACCAAGGAAAGACCTAATTATTTTCTGCTGCATTGGGTACACTGGGACATTATTGCTTTTAAAGTTCTTGTGACTGGACCCGTGTCACAATGTATGCAGGGTATAGGTAAAATGACACCAGTGCAACGTCACAGAATATGATGTATACTTGTATTGCAATAGTATCATCATGATGTTGCATGCAGTTACGTCCAACACAAATGTGTGTTTTTTTAAAAGAGGTAACTAAACTGATTCACTTTTGTTGTATACTTCCTACATCATAGAGATAAGTATCATAAATATGGATGGGGAGCTGGGAATGGTGTGAACACAAGTGGCAGGTGGAGGACTCTGATCTGAGGTGGAAAACAGTGGTTCTTTCACCTGTGTTATCTTCCTGGCTTTTCAAGTTGCATTATGCAGGTATAAAATAGAGAGCTGAATTGCCAGCTGTGTAGCCAATTCCTGCAGGTGCCTTTTCAAAAAACTCTTCAAAGCAGTATTCTTCCTTTACCTTATTTTTAGAAAAGTTGTGAAGCTGCTCTGGGGGTCAAAATGAGGATACAGGATACAGGCACTCCCTGTAAATGCTCTATTCAGCCACCTTTTCTGTGTTCAACTGAACCAGGTTGATGCTGTGTCCCAGATGTCAAGTGCCTCAGACAGTGGTCCTGATGGAGAGGAGACCTCTAAAGACATGCTAGTTTCCCAAGGTATAACTTTTTTTGTATTTTTCATATGTGCACGTGTACGTGTGCATGTGCCTGTGAGTGTGTGTGCACCCGTAAGTCATGGCAATCTCTGGTGACTGACTCCTACAAGGGACTAGAGGAAATTCAGAGAGGTGGCTGGATAAAGCCTGCCCCCACCTCCTGACTGCTGATATTCCAAGGAGGTCTCCCATCCAAGTACTTGCCAGAGTCGACCCTGCTTAGCTTCTGAGATCTGATGAGATTGGGCTTGTCTGGGCTATCCAGGTCAGGGCAAGAGGTGCTAGTTTTGAGTCTCGTAGCACTTTAGAGACCAACAAGATTTTTGCAGTATAAGATTTCAAGACTCAAAGCTCTCTTTGTCGTATCTGACAAAGATCATTTCCACACAAGTGCAAACCTCTGCATCAATGTTCTTAAATAATTAAAGTTTGTAAAACTTTCTGTGCAACCTTTGCCTCCCCAGGAGTAGATCCAAATTTAATGTCCTGTTATCCTGTGTTTCCTGAATCCACCTTTTCTGTGATTTTCCCTCCCTTCGGATCTGAACTTGCAGTTTTCTTTCTTTCTTTTTTAAAAATAATTTTTATTGTGAATTTTTGAACCAAAAGATAAAAACTAACCACAGATATTAAGAAAAAAGGAAATAAAAACTAACCAAAGATATGAAGAAAAAAGGAAATAAAATCCTTTCCCTCAGTATATAAAATGGAACTGCTAGTCTGTTTTGTTAAACCTCAGGATCCTGGCAGAAAGGCTCAGCAAGGAGACACATGTTACATCCAGGGGAGGCTAGCCAGAGGGCTCAAACTCTGGCAATTCCAGTTGTATACAACAGCTTGAAAAACTATCACAGATTTGCCCCCAGAATAGGGATGGCTATGAACCACATTTTTGTGGTTTGGTTTGTGGTTCGAACCACAAACCCATAGGCCAGTTTGTGAACTGAACTGGTTCATATTGGTTCATAAGCCATTTAAAGTCTAAACCCCAACTTTCTGCTTCCCGTGAAAAGTGAAAGGGAGCAGAAAGCAGGGGTTTAAACAGCTCAGAGCCACTTAAATTCCTGTTCCCTCTGAAAAGCAGTGGCCCGGAGAAAGCAGGGGGTGAAATGCCTCCCAGTCATTTCACCCCCTACTAAGCTCGTTGCCAAAAGCTGCACTGAGCAAAAAGCTGGGTGTGAAATGGCTTGGATCCATTTAAACCAAACAGCTGAGCGGTGGGGAGCTCTCCACCACTCAGCTGTTTTTCATGAAGAGCAGAAAGTAGGGGTTTAAATGGCTAAGAGCCATTTAAATCCCTGTTTTCTGCTCTTCATGAACTGCCATGAATGGCATCAAAATTTGTGGAAGTTCATGATGGCTCTTAAGTTTGCGAACATCACTTCATGAACCACGAACCAGCCAAAACTTGTGACAAAATTAGAATTAAGACCTTGGATTACCACCCTGACTTTAACTGGGATCCCTCCACAGATCCTCCAGAAGGGCTATGCATTCTTTTTATTTATTCCTTAATCCATCCTCTCCGACATTTTAAAATATTAGGAAGGTATGTATCTCCTCAATCTGAGAGGCAGAATGGGTATCTCAGTGCAGTGAAGCATGTCTGCCACTTCAAAAAGAGGAAGCCAGGTAACTGACAATTTGCTTGGGAACAAACACATTCACTTGCATACATTCAACTGCCCTCCCATCCTTTCATAGTAATAGCAGTGTCTCAGTTAATTTATTTTTGTATTACATCAGCATGCAACAGGATCTGCACTAGAGGCGACATGTTAGCACATCCGTCTCTGAGCTAATATTTTTATTCCCTTTTGCTACGTTTTCCTTGGAATAGGATCTAGCCAAATGGTTATGTTTTTAACTTAACTTAACCCTTAATAAATTTTCTAAACTTTCTTTCTAATCTGAGGGTTAGGTTAATGCAATCTTGGGCTGTATCAACAGAGGCATAACATCCAGTTCACAAGATATCAATAGTCTCACTGTAGACTGCATTGGTCAGGCTACACCTGGAGTATTGTGTGCAGTTCTGGAGGCCTTACTTCAAAAAGGATGTGAACAGAATGGAGCACGTGCAGAGGAGAGTGACAAGGATGACTGGGGGCCTGGAGACCCAGCCCTGTGAGGAAAGGCTGAGGGACTTGGGAATGTTTAGTCTGGAGAAGAGGAAGTTGCAGGGGGACATGATTGCTCTCCTTAAGTATTTGAAGGGCAGGGAGCTGTTCCGGTTGGCAGCAGAGGATAGGACCCGAAATAATGGGTTTAAATTATGGGCGGGAAGGTTAGGGAATCTTAGGGAAAACGTTGTTACAGTAAGAGCGGTACAACAGCGGAATCAGGGAGGTGGTGAGCTCCCCCTCACTGGCAGTCTTTAAGCAGCATCTGGACAAACACTTGTCAGGGATGCTCTAGGCTGATCCCCCATTGAGCAGGGGGTTGGACTGGATGGCCTGGATGGCCCCTTCCAACTCTGTGCTTCTATGATTTCATGAACTGGGTTTGATTCCCCACTTCTCCACATGAAGCCTGCTGGGTGACCTTGGGCCAGTCATAGTTCTCTCAGAACTCTCGCAGCCCCACCTGTTGGAGGGAGAGGAAGGGAAGGTGATTGTAAGCTGCTTTGAGACTCCTTAAGGTATAAAAACCAACCCTTCAACATTACCTCTGTCTTTTCAGGGTTTAGTTTCAGTTTGTTCACTCTTAGCCAATTTACCATAGCAGCCAGGCAGCAATTTAGGACTTCTACTACATCACCAAGAGACTTGGATAAGGACATATAGAGCTGGGTATCATCTGCATATTAATGATGACCAACCCCAAAGCTACGAATTGTTTGTCCTAAGTGCTTTACATAGAGATTGAAACACATGGAGGATAGAACGATGCCCTGTGGAATGGCACAGGTTAGGTCCCACTGATGATAATTGATTTCCAATAGCAACCCCTTGAGTCTGAGGAATGATTTGAACCAGTTCATCATGCATCCCCTTCTGTCTCCAAGCATTTCAAAAAGATGGTATGATCTACTGTATTGAAGGCTGCAGATAAGTCCAAAAAAAACAACAAAGAGGCATGGCCTTTGTCTATACTCAGACAGAGATCATCAACTAAAGCTAGAAGAGCTGTCTCTGTCCCATAGCCTGGCCTGAAGCCAGACTGAAAAGGGTCTAGAGCAGATGAGTTAGTTTGTTACTCTATTTGGGCCATAAACCAAATCAAAGAACACATCAGCACTCAGCAACCCCCCATTTTCATTTCCTTGAGAGATATTTTCCTGTTCAACCATTATTGACCCGATCTATGAGGTTTGAAACTTTTGGCTCTAACCCAATCCATTTTAAGGAACATTGTTTATCGCCTGCTATCTTAACACGGTGGGGGTATGAAGATAGCTCTGAGAACACCAGCACTTAGTCCCACCCATTGGTTCCCATACTGATCATGGGTTCTAGCAACTGGTTCCAAACCCCTGTGTGGGAGCACAAAGTGGGAATGTCTGCATGACTCCGCATTGGCCCTGCTATCCAATGCAGGCACCCCTGAAGACTCACCTTGTCCACCCCACTCTCACCACAGCTGCTTTTTCTTTCTTCTGAGAAACCTTCCTAGATTTCACTCACCAGGCAAGCTCGTATGTTTTACTTCCTTCTTATCCCCCTCTTAAACTCTCTTTATAAGAGGAACTTTGCTTAGATTAGGATTTATAGAACTGTTAGAGTTTATGTGCGTGGGTGTGCTTCTTTCACCTGTATCCTGTTTTGCTAATTTTCTTTTCTGTTAGTTTTCTTAATAAACTGTTAAATTTGAACCCATGCCTCTTTATTTCTAAGAATCTGCACACTCATATGAGTCATTAGATCTGATCCTGCTATACACCTGGGAGAAGATTCCAATAATAATTTCCCTGAGTGGACTTCTGGTTTGGACTCTGTGAATGGCGGTCGCATCTTCGGGGAGCTCCCGGAGTCGATTCGCCCACACGCGGCCAAGGGGGGGATCCGCACAAGCGGAGACCCTAAGGAACCTCAGACAGAGGTTCCGATCCGGGGCGCACAGGGGATGTGCCTCTTTCCCGGCCAGCTGGTCGGAAATTGAGGCTCGCCCCATGCCCCAATGGCCCTAGCCGCGGCAGTGCCCCTCACGGGGACTAGCAGAGCTGTCGGTCGTCACCGGGTGATAAAGCGGATAAGCGTTTAAAAGGAAGATATTTGGCAAAAACTGTGAGTTGCCGGTCGGAAACGGGAAACAGAGCGAAGCGTATTCCCCCCCAGCGAAAAAGCGCAAGGGAGGAGGGGGAAACTCCCCCTCGGCATAACAGAGACTGAGTTAACAGAGGAAGAGGGGGGGAGTGAAATTTGAAAAGAGCAGTGTTACCTTTTGGTGAATTGTTAAAAGAGAGGCAGGAAGATTCAGTTTCTAGCTGCGTGGCATGAACTTTTAAAAAGTAAACAATAAAATAAAGATGTTGGGGCAGAAAAAGTTTCAGGAGAAGCCGGCAAAGAAGCTCGGAGGAACTTCCGGTGCTGGCCCTC
>NW_015161412.1:24714-35798 GCF_001447785.1 Gekko japonicus
AGGACTTACTTTCAAGTTTAAGGATAAAAGGGAGAAGATTGACTCCATTTTCAAAGCTCAAGACTTTTTGAAGAGACACGCCAGCTCAGAGGAGGCAGCACTCGCCAAATGGGAAGAATTGGACAGTGACAGAGACAGCGGCTCGGAGGGGGAAGTCAAGACTCCGGAAGATGAAGGAGCAGGGAAAGGTTCATCATATAATCTGAGAGACGTGAAAGGGAGGCAGCCCAAATCATGAAGAATGGTTCGGAATGCGCAAGAAAAGACTTTACTAACAATAAGCCAAAAGGACACTACTAATACATTAACAGTTATTGTTTTTTACAGCTTAAGATGAAAGACGATAGACAACTCACAGAAGAAGCCAAAAGAAGATTTGTTTAATACTAACAAAAGATTAACATACTAATGAAAGCATCACCCAACCTTTCTTTAATCCCACTATATACCCTTCATCTTTCTGATATTAAAAGTATAAACTCTCTACTTTTCAGGAGAGTCAATTAAAAAAAAATTCCCGGGTGCATGTGTGTGTAGGCTATTGGGGGAGGCTCCTATAGTTGAGGTATATACATGTGTAGGCAATTTGGGTAACAGAAAGGGAGAAAGAATGGGAGGAGACTGGACCTCAATAACCATAATCAGCATAAGTTACTGTGGTGAGATGAGGGGTGAGGGAGGGTACAAGAGATGCCTTGACAGATATGGTGATAGAAAGCAGTCCAGGAGTCTTTGTGGCTAAAAAGAATGAGGAAAATGATCTCTGCTGGATACAGAGCATCCTTTCCAACTGGGAGGGATAACACAGTAGCACCTCTTGAATGGGTGGTTATCACCTCTTGAATGGGTGGTGTAGGTTTGGCGGGCTGGAGCCCCAAGGCTTAGGACAGAGATTGGCTGAAGACTCCAGGGCACACGTGGGATGGGATCTAAAAAGGGGAGCTCTTCCTTTGTTTGGGGCTCCTTCTTGGTTTGAGCTCTTGGGGTGATTCTTTGTTGGGAACTCTTGGAGTGTGTGTTTTGCCATGAAGGATGGCAGAGGGGACTTGCAGATGCACCAGGTTGGGGACATCCTGCAACAACCCAAATCAAAAGTAATATGGATTGTAAGCCCTTTAGTTAGAACCTGTTTTTAAAATTTCCCATAGTGTGCCTTGATCCTGTCCTTTGTAATACCCTGAGTCTGTGCCTTGTAGAAATAAAATTTTTGTTAAACTTGAGAGAGTCTGCACAAGTCCTTACCCACCTGCCTGACTTCTTGGAATGTTACTGAACAATTGCCCCTGCAAGGCTGACTTTGGGCAAGCACATGGGGGGCAGGATTTTACCCGAAGTGGTGGCAGCAACAGTAAAGGGGGGCAAAACAGTGGCTACTCTTGCCCCACAATGTGAGAGACCATGACAGGTACTTTAGATTGCTAGGAAACATATCCAGCTATGGTTTGTTTGATTTCCTTTTTGCCTTTGTATGTTTTTCTGAGTCCTTTTAACTCCTCAGTTTGATTTGTACTTATTCCATCCCCACCATCCTTCCTAGCTTTTACATCCAGATAAACTCCTTTCATTTTCTATCTCAGGTTTCTTCTTTCATTCTTCTCTTGTGATAACTCAAATGGGCTGCTGTCCAAGGTCCTGGCCGATCTAGAGGTATTGTTGCAGACAACTTTTCCGTAGTAGTAAAACAATAACAACAACACTTTTTCCTGGTTTGGGGGGTTGCCAGTACCTTCCTCAAAACCTTACATGAATCTTCAGTTATCACAAAGGATACTAAAATATTTCCTCCTATGACTCTTTGATGATTTTAAATTGCACGGCTGAAGCTGCTTGAACTGACTCCCCCCCCATGCAGATCTAGTTACATCTTCAGAGAGATTGCTAATTATCTTTTTTTTAAAAGCAGAAAATCCTTATCACACACCTTTTGGGTTTAATCTTGTTTGCCCCTCAGTAAGGCGGCTTTACTTCAATCAAGCTCTTGTTGACAAATCAGTGATCACCCATTGCTGCTGGAAATTTTCACCATGAGCTCTCCCTAATCCTGCCCAGCCATAGATATTAAAACATGGATCACTAATTCCTTCTGCTTGGACCTGTAGGCCAGATCAGTTTTCTTTAAGCATTGTTGTCTGTCTCATGAGGCAGTAGCTTTGCTTGAGCAACTTAAAAACCTTTTTTTTTTCAGAGCTCACCTTAAAAAACACCTATCTTTGTACTGGATGCTTTAAGGGCATTTTCAAATGGCTCCCACTGCTCTTAAGATGCCTATCTTTACTCTGATGAAGTAGTCGAGCAATTACCCGGAAACATGACCTGATCCTGATCTACTATACTATGAACTGGTTGAAAAAAGTGATCAGTTTTCCACCACTACTATCTAAAATTTAGTATCTGGAGTCAGCACTATTACCAGTGATTAACCAAGGAGTCTATAGTTGGTGCAGGCAGGATGCCTGGGGCAAATTTCGTGGATGGAGAATGTATACAGGTCTGGGGTTGTTTAAATTAATCAAACCATTGACAGCAAGGTGTAAAAAATGAACAGCAATTTTAAAATACATGTTATCAAGGGTTCTGCAGATGTAGCTACCAAGACTTACTTTTGATCCCTGAAAGTAATCTCTCATTCTAGGCTTTGCAGGGTCAGCATTGTAAAAGTTTTCTGTGAGTGGAACAGCAATTCCCAGTCTAGATGGTGGCCTGTAGTTCACCTGTTTGGTAAGACAACAGATAGAAATTCAGTACCGTCTCACCTTTTGCTCATCACTAGTCTTGCTGATTTCAGAGATACTTGAAATACATCTGAACGTGTGTCATAGATGTAAAAAATTGTATATGACATTCTAGTGATTGAACAGATTTTACATATTGCATAATTGGAATGGTGCAATGGAGATTCTAGATTTCAACTAGTACTCTACTATTCTGTCTTAAATTTATTAGATTTTCAATAACATAACACATAATACATAACACAACACCTATAATACAATGTTTTATACTCTCAACTACAGGAAGAAAGGCATTATAACAACTCATAAAACACATAAGGAAACACTTTCTCTCTTACCCTATTATTCCAAAATATTATAAACAGTGTCCAATGCTCAATAAATGTACATGAAAATTGATTTTTTTAATCTGAGCCCTTTGACGACATGTTAATCTAGCAAATAAGGCAGCATTCCACACACGATAGAATAAATTTGTTTTAACTCCCTGGGGCCTGCACTGCCAGAGCTAAACTAACAGCCCAAGACTCCTGAAAAGCAACTTCTGCTTATTGCTAAATGAATCACATAGATTCCCTTTAGACAGCTGTGCTGCTTTTCTGCAACATTCACAACTGTAGTGCGAGATACATTGTTCTTAACAGGCTTCAACTAAATATGTTTTAAACATCTTTCAGGTCAAAAGCTGTGGGTCCTGCAAAAGCAAAAGCTGAAAATATATGTACGGTGTAAATAATGGAATAAGCGGACTGTTTGCTTTTGACTTCTTGCCAAAGGAGCAGAGAAGAAAACTTCACAATAAGCAAAACGCAACACCAATAGTTTAAGAAATGTGGCTCCAGGAGTAATTTCCATGTTATCTCATTTAACCATATAATCTGTGCAATTTATAAGCACCTGACTTGTCCAGCTGTGGACAACCACTGAATGAATGAGAGAATGAATGAATGAGTGTGTGTTGGCCAGGAAAAGACCAAAAACCATAGAAGTAAAGAGACTACCAGCAGGAAGATCCCCAGATGATCTCTACCCTGGTGACTGAAAAGAGCCATCATCAGCTCCTTACCAGAGAAATAGGCCATGAATAAAGGTGCATGTCAGCAAAGTTCTGGTACACCCATGGGTCAAGATCACGCTGTAGAATCACAGGACCTGAACTGGTGGGTGCCAAAATGACCATGCATGGCAAGACCCCCTGATGGACTGGCAAAGGCAGGGAGAAAGAAGAATAGACTACAAGCAGGGCTATTTTGGGGCAGGAACGCACAGGAACGGAGTTCTGGCTGGCTCCCAAGTTGGCCACGCCCAGCAGGAACTCATTAGCATAATAGCCCGCACCCAACAGCAGAAACTCATTAGGATTGGCTACATTAGGGGTGTGTGGCCTAACATGCAAAGGAGTTCTTGCTACAAAAAAAGTCCTGGATTTTGACAACAAACAAGGTAAACAGAATAACAAGCAAAAGGTGGGTGTGGCTGGATAACCACACTTCTGGTAACATGGGGGTGCGGCCTACTGTGCTAATAAGCTGTGCTGGCAGGGGCGTGGCCTAATATGCTAATGGGTTTCTGGTGTTGGATGTGGCCTATTATGCTAATGAGTTCCTGCTGGGCTTTTTCTACAAAAAGAGCCCTGACTATAAGAGCTAAGAACAAATGATGTGGAACAAGGACCTGTGGGGCAGCAATCCTCCCTTGAAGCTCTCTCCTGACTAATCAGCACCAAAGCCATTTTATTTAGAGATGTCCCTTAAAAATCTCTCCTGATGATTCAGCATCAAAATGCCTGGCCATATTTTGTGCATACATGTGAAATGTGGGCAAGTATGTGGGGTGCACGTTTGTGAGTGCATGCTTAATGCTGGGCATATTCTGTAGTCAGTAAAGCTGCTGCGGTATTTTTGAAGCAGACCAGAGTCCCATCTCTTTCCTAGTACCCAGCGCAGATTAGTGAGCAGATGGGCAGAGCCTGATCACCTCTCTCCTGTGGCCCAGCTGTCCTTAGAATTTACTTCTGTCAGAAGGCCTTCTCCTGCCACTGCTACACAGGTCTTTTCTTCTGTCTGTGACACAGTAGCATCAACTGAACGTTCAGCTTCATTCTCAAACGAGGTTAACGGTCATGAGGAAAAGGGCCTTTTCAGTGATAACCCTAAATAATGGAACTTCCTCCCTCTACTTTAGGAAAGGGGTTCAAATGTTCCTGTTCAGTAGGGTTTTTGAGGGCTCAGGACTTTAAACTGCTGTGCTTCATTTAAAAAAGCTTGTAACATTTATGAATGATGTGTTGCTCTTATTTTTTAATAGGTTTAGTTATGTTCGAGGATTTTTGTGATATTATGGATATTATGGACATAGGTATCCCCTATGAGTGTCTTTAAAGGCAGCACAGCAGTATATAACTATGCTAATTAAAAAAGAGCCAGACGGAAGCCAAGAGGTTCAACTGATGCCCCCCAGCGCCGTTCTTTCTCTCGGGCCACATTAAAGTTAGGCTCATCCTGAAGTCCTTGTGAACATCTCTTTGGAACCATCTATCCTGTAGCCTTGCAACACACTAGGACATGCCTTGCCCTGACCCACCCCAAAATCTTAGAGAAGACCAGGAAAGAGATTTAAATAAAACAACTGAAAAAGCAGACAGGTAGGGCTTTGGATACTTACCGGTAAAACTTTTAAAAGTTTTGAGGCATTGGGCAGATGGGATAGCCAGACTGAAGCAGGGAGTTGAACAGGCAGAGTATAGTGCATTACTTTAAGATATGAGCAGGAGTTCTTCAGTGTTAATATAAGGGTTGTGACATCGCAAACAAGGGATGCTTGTGTGACAATCACGGAAATGGATGTTTTACCCTAGAGATGTTTATTTAAAAAAACCAAAAAAACAGAAAAATAATATTTCTCCAGCATAATACAAGATTATTTATTTATTCAGTTCATTCATCTGTTCCCAGCCTTCCTCCCCAGTGGGGACCCAAAATGGCTGATATCGTTCTCCTCACCTCCATTTTATCCTCACAACAACTCTGTGGGGTAGGTTAAGCGGAAGAGAGTGTGACTGGCCCAAGGTTACCCAGTGAGCTTCCATGGCATGAGTGGGCATTCAAAACTGGAATGATTGATTTCCTACCATAAGATTATTTCATGAACACGTGACAGTTAAAACAATGCTTTTTTTGGACTGCCTGCAGAGTACGTTTTGGGAAGGGTCCCAGGTGCCGTCTTTAACTGGAATGATTCAGGAATTCTCATTTGATAAATGCCTTTCCCATTCGGATATTTTAATGGTTATTAATCCAACAAACAGAAATAAAAATACAGCATGTCAATAGTCCCAATCCAGTTAGAATTAGTTGCAATTCATCTCTACTGGGAACAACACGACAAGGTAGTTGTGACTAATTTAACACCCCATTGCTTTCAAGAGGTTTTACACTACAATGCCAACTCAATGAGAGTTAGTCTCAAGTAGCACACTGTAGACAGTATAGATTTACTGGGGAGAACAGCCTGGTATGACTCGGGATGCAGTTAAACCCCTATGTGTTTTAGAGACATCCTGAGCAATGCTGTTAGTCTGTTACCTGCTCAAAAAATCTGCTCTGAACATGTAGTTGTATTGTATAACTGTCAGTGTCGTCCCAGTAGTCTTCTGTGTCTACATCCAGTAGATTGGGCTTTCCCACTATTACCTCCATTAGGGGCATCTGAAATACTGGATAAGCTGTAGAAGGGAGAAAAACACCAAAGGTAATACTAAAAATTCCCTTCTGTAGGAAACCCAAGAAGAAAAAAACAGACGACAAAGAAGAAAATGTTTGAAAAACAAAGACGACAAAGAAGAAAATGTCTGAAATACTGGATAAGCTGTAGAAGGGAGAAAAACACCAAAGGTAATACTAAAAATTCCCTTCTGTAGGAAACCCAAGAAGAAAAAAACAAAGACAACAAAGAATAAAATGTTTCAAGATCGCTCTCTGAGATTCCAGTTAGAACAACAGTTCTTGGATGTTTTGGCACACAAACAGATTGTAACTATCTGACACCCTTCTATAATCACTTCATCTGGGATGTGCTTCTCCCATTGCAAAATTTCCTACTGCTTGTCCCCAGTTACAAATGATCAGACAAAAAAGAAGACCAAAACCAATGCACAACACTCCCATGCATGTTTGCCAAAAGGTTAGTGTCAGCAAGCTGCCAAAGAACTCTGTGTGATGCATAACACCATCCCGGTTTAGGGTTTCCCTCCCCCCCTCCTTAGCGCTCCTTACTGATACCCAACTGCGCATGCTTACTGGTATAATGAATTGCACATTTGCTTGTCTTATGCATTCCTTTCTATGAACGCTAGTTCTGCTTTGAAACGTGCTTATCTGCAAGGTCACAGGTGCAGAGAGGAGATGGCTTCGCGTAATCTATAATGAGCTAGAGTGTGAGAAGAATTAATTGTTTATCTTTTAGGAAACAGTTGCTTCTTAGACTAAACGCGCGAATCTGAGAATCTACCCGCGTGAGCGGGAACCATGTCCATTGGTTATTGTCGGTTTGAATTTGCTTTACTATCCCCTGCTTGACCCTTCCAAGTTATTCTAAACAGTGAACGTGTTCCTGTTCCATCATGGCTTCAATAAAATACTACTTTGCTACAAACGTGTATTAATTGCAAGTTGTGGGGATCAGACAGTTAGTCATAAGAACATTAAGAAGAGCCTGCTGGATGTGACCGGTGGCCCATATAGTCCAGCATCCTGTTTCACACGGTGACTAACAAGTTGCCCTGGAGGACAAAAAAGGCTTAAATACTGAGGCTATCCCCTGCTGCTATCTCCCAGCACTGGTAATTCAGAGGTTTGCTGCCTCTGTATATGGAAGCTTCCTTCAGTTGCCATGCCTAGCAGCCACTGAGAGACTTCTCCCCCATGAATCTGTCTTACCCCCCTTAAAGCTATCTATGCTCATGGCCATCACTTCCTCCCCTGTTGGCCGTCCAGAGGAGCTGGTTGGCCACTGTGTGAGACAGGATGCTGGATCCAGCAGGGCTCTTCTTATACTCTTAAGTATCTTCTTTTGTCTATTTCCCAACAATTTCATTGGGTTCCTCACAGTTCTAGTATTATGGGGGGAGGAAGAAAAAGCTCCCTCTTTCCATTTTCTCCACACCGTGCATAATTTTACAAACTTCTATCATATCTAGCTGTCCTTTTGCTAGACTGAAAACTCCTAGACCTCCAGTCTTTCTTCATAGGGAAGGTGCTCCCACCCTCTAATCATCACAGTTGCCCTTCTTTGTACTTCTTCCAGTTCTGCGGCAGGCCTGTAGCCACAGTGGGACATTTTGGGGCCCTGACCCTTTAATTAAAAGCCCCGTCCCACAAGTAGCCATGCCAGAAACCTTAATTTTTTACCATAACCTAGGCGGTACTGGGCTAGCAAAAAGGGGGATTGTTGGAGTTGTATTGAAGGTGCCCTTCTACGCTTTCCTGCCCTGTGGAAGGGAACTCAAAAGGCATTTAAATGCCTACTGAAGGCAATTAAAGGCCCTCTGAGCTGTTTTCCCCCTAGGAATTGACACGCTTGTTGCCCTGTCCCTTGAAAGGAAGGGCTAAAAACAGGCTCAGAGCCTCCCCCCTTTAAAGACAGGCATTCAAATTAATTTAATTAACTGTAACTGCCCCCTTAAACATTTAAATGCCCCCCCCGAACTAAAAATCCTGGCTATGGTCCTGTTCTGCAGTGTCCTTTCTGAGATGCGGTAAACAGAACTGCACACAGTATTCCAAATAAGGCTGCAACATACTTTAGACAAGGGCATTTCAATATTAGCCATTATATTTTCAATCCCTCTCCTAATGATTCCTAGCGTGGAGTTTGCATTTTTCACCACTGCTGCACAGTGGATCAACGTTTTCATTGAGCTTTCCGCAATCTTTGCTCTAGGCTCTCACCAGACAACCAGTGACAGTTTCAATTGTCCCAACTTAATCTCTCACTCTGGCAGGCAAACTACGATCCCTTAAAACAGTTAAAAAGTTACCTTTCAGACACCAGGACCTCAAAAATAACTTCCCAATACACCCTCTAATAGGTCCAAGCCCCCACCTCTGCTGCTATATAAACATTATTCTCCTTGTCCAAAGAATTATCTTTGGACCTATAGCCCTCTAGAAATTTTTTTGGACAGAGTGAGTTTTTGATAGAAATAACTGATGATAATGAAGAAGAAGAGATTGGATTTATACCTCACCCTTCACTACCCAAAGGAGTCTCAGAGCGGCTTACAAACTCCTTTCCCTTCCCCTCCCCACAATAGACACCCTGTGAGGTGGGTGGGGCTGAGAGAGCTCTTCACAGAGACTGCTCTTTTTCAAGAACAGCTCCTATCAGAACTACGGCTTGTCCAAGGTCATCCAGCCAGGTGCAAGTGGAAGAGTGGGGAATCAAACCCGGTTTTCCCAGATTAGAGTCCGCTCACTTAACCACTACACCAAACTGGCTCTCACTTTTTGATCAGCCCATTAGCTACTGTAGTGAAGCAGCACATAGCCTGTCTAAGCTTTGTGAAGAAGACAGATTTGAATGGTATTTGGGTATCAATTCAGTGCAGTAATGAACTTCCCAGAGGCGTCCAGCTGGGGCTCTATATGGGACATACTCTAATCCTGGCCTCAGTACTCTATCCAAGGAACTATGTGTAAGGGAAGAAATCTGAAGTCTATTCTTTGCCATATAGCCTTACTGGGAGTGTGGCTATGGGGTGGCCTGACCATTACAGCACACAAAGGGTAGATTTTGTTTGTCTTTCAATTATATTTAGAAAGAAGCTGCTCTTTGGAAGTTCTCATTTAAATGACCCATCCATCTGTCTTTTCTCATATCTTATGCTATATAGGCTGTTTTGAGAGAGAAAAAATCAGTATAAGTAAATACAAGATCCCAGATGCCTTACCTACATTAACTGGTGATACTCTGAATGAAAAATGCAGTTTCGACCCAAGATCCAAGTATTTAATGGCATGGACTGGTAGATCATCAAGTTGCTGTATTGTGTATCTACATCTGTCAACAACAACCCTCCATTTTCTTCCATTTGTAGTGCCAAAGTCATACAGGAACCACTGTTTGCTTTGAAACTCAATATTTACAGGTACTCGTTGAGGCATGGTAGCATCAGTTAAAGCAGTCAGGTTATCCGTAACAGAAATAATGAGGAAACTGCTGAATCCTGGAATCACAACCGTTTTCTCAACGTCGGATGCTTGAAATATGTGAGAATCTACAAAACAACAAAGTTCATATTTTAACATAAACTGAGATCGATATGAATATGTATTTTTCCTATTTCCAAAACATAAATTGTCTGAGGCCATATCCTTCATGGGCAACAAGACAGAATGTTAGGATACTCTTGACTTAAGGACTTGCTTGTTGCAGAGGTGGGGTTGGACCACCCCTGTGGAGTCACTTCCTTGTTTTGCCCATTTTAGTTTGCCATTAGCAGTCAAAGCAAAATCAATGAGGCCTGCTGCTGAGACATGCAGAATTCATAGTTATTATCATTGATAAGTGCCTATTGACTGGACTGAGCCAAGCCTGACTGGGCTTGGAGCACACAGAGATAATCAAGACTGTGGAGGTGAACAAGTTTGTTATGGACCATGTGGTTCATGGACCAGAGCTGAAAAGAACTCCAGCTAGTGCCGGATGCTGGTGGAAAAGGTGTTTGGCCATCAGAAGCAGTGCTCAAGAGTCACTTAAGTGCCTCTTAAGTAGTTTTGGATGTGCTCATTGTGTACTATGGCCAGCACCTTTGTGAGTAAGAGGTGTCTTGCATCTTGAAGATCACCCTGAATCTCTCTTGCCTTCTGATCTGCCAATCAGTGAGGACCCTCTGGAGATGCAGGTTCCAAGCAGAAACCTCATACTGAGAAGCCATTAATCTGTCCTCTGAGGCAGTCAAAGCTGTTTGCAAAGCCATTAGGCAATGTGTCTGGGACCATTTATCCTTGCGTCTCTAGAGGCCCTTGAAAGGTCATACTTGCCTTAAAACCGCCCTACCCCAGCGTTCACAGCTATTACTGCTTGTTACTTACTTTCTCTGTTCAGTAATTCAGAGAATCATGGAATTCATCTGTGTGTTTACTGGGTAACTGGAAACAGATGGGAGTGAGCAGGCTGCTGCAGGGGCTTTGTTAGGGTTTGGGACTTCATGGAGGCAGAACGTGTCTGGTCATATGAATAAAGGGGGGGATATAGCAGTGAAAGGAAATTTAGGAATATGTTTAGTGGAATTGGGGGGTTGCACTAAAAACAGAAGCTGGAAGCTTTCCCCTCCTTTCCCACCCACCCTTT